>NC_086449.1:448384797-448682297 GCF_028390025.1 Pseudophryne corroboree | reverse complement strand
CACTTCCTGTCAATCACATTACGATCACCAGAACGAAGAAAAAAACCTTGTAATGCCGTGAGTAAAATACCTAACTGCATTGCAAATTTACTTGGCGCAGTCGCATTGCGGACATTGCGCATGCGCATTAGCGACTAATCGCTCCATTGCAACAAAAAAATAACGAGCGAACAACTCGGAATGACCCCCATAGGTGTAACTTCAACTCACCATCAGGCCAACATATATAAAGTTTTAAATATGGCAAAAAATGCAACATATAAATGTACTAATATGGTGTGTTTGCCAGCTGAGCATTGCCTTGTTGCTGTAGAAAGACATATAATAGTGACGTGGACAGAAAAGAACAGTCATGTTGTCTCAGTTAAGGTTTTTGACTTTCATGTAGAATTAAACAACACATGTATTGGGAAAAAAAGCTTTCAACTCCCTTTGCTGTTGAAATACACTGCTTGACCCATTATGTTTGAAAAGAAACACGTGTCACAACTGCAGCATTTCGGTCAGGTCACAATTCCCAATGAAGTGTTTGAAGGGCAAGAATAAAATGAAATACTCAGAAGTCTTTCATTGTGTAGAAAGTTGCCAATGGCCAGACTCTTAGAAGCAAAGGATTTTCATTCCAAGTCAAAAGATGAACTTTAATGGTGCTATTCTTAAAGGTTTTTGACGTTAAGAGGTGTAGATGGCCAAACCTACAGGTCTGTCTTTTTAAAGATCCAACAAGACTCAGTGTGTCTGCTGCAGCCATAGTGGGAAAGTGTGCAGCAAAGGATGTACTGTACCTGCTTGTATAAAGCCTTTCAGTGCTACGGGAGCGATAGTTTATTGCTTGCCAATATGCTGCAACTCCCCTCAGCACTGAAGGATAAAACAAATGCAATACATCTTTAATTGTCAAGTTGCTTTGAGTCTAAACTCTTTTCGTCGCATTTAACAATTGTGATACAATATGCATTTCACTAAAGATAAAATGTTGTTTCTATGTGATTTAGCACTTAGAAATACATGCTGCATCTGTCGAAGTAATAATATTAATAATTGCATTGTTTAAATTACTACATTGTAAACCTTATATTTTTAATATTGCAATAAAGTCTGTTTATGTTATACTACATATTTAAAGGATCACTAAGAGATCCATTTATTAAGCACAGAAAATCTTGTCTCCGGTGTTTTGACAACTCTTCTCAGTATATCAAAAGTGCTCACCTATATAACACCGCTTGCTGCTGTCCCCATTGATCTGGGATGGACGCATAATGCAATACGTTAAGTTATTTTTTATGCAACTAGCTGTTCTACCAGTTCTTCACACAGGATTTTCTGATTTTCATGGTTGTAAATATAAGTGAGTGTTAAAAATTTGGTAAATCTATAGAGATGTAAATTTGAGACGTCTTAATGTAAGTAAATATTAATCCATGATTCTTGGGGTTACCCGAGGAGCACCTGTAGCAAATACAGTAAAAAGTGACAGCACCATTTTTGTAGTTAATTAAATTCTATACACTGGAGGTACAATCCAAATTTTGATCCGATTGTCTGTTTGGGCATTATCAATCACGCAACACAAGCCATTACTTAGTTTTCCTATTTACCACCTGAAGAATACATACTGTATGTTAAATTTCAGCTTCCTAACATATCGGGAAGTAAGAGAATTAGTGATGAGTCAGTGAGTGAGCATCAATAGTAAGATACACAAATGTCCATGTATGTAGCACTCAGGTATACCTGATGAAACTATTAAAAAGGGCACTGAAACGATGCTTGATTTAACTGTGCTTTCAGGAGTGATTTATTAGACACCAGGAGTGCTGCATACTGTACTTGGACATTTGTGTATATGTATATATATATATATATATATATATATATATATATATCCTGTTTCATCATCCTGATGAAGGGGGTAAAACCCCAAAACGTTGATAAGTGATTAAAAGCACATTTTGTTTTTTACTACGACGGAGTGCTGCTGTCTTTTGGAGAATACATTGTGGGGGTGCTGCCCCCTGTATAAGTGCACCTGGGCGATACACTAAGTATAGTGGTGAGTGCTGGATATTTGCATGAATATATATATATATATATATATATATATATATTGTACACTGCCTGACGAAGGGCAATAAAGCCCGAAAGCTTGCACATTGAAGTCTGTGCAAGCTTCAATGTGCAAGCTTGCACAGACAATGAAAAGCTTTACTTTTTCTGCTAGGTAACACATCTCAGGCACCACAATCTGCCACCCACAACTCACCCAACTAATGTGAATAAATAAGTTGTAATGACTAAAACACAAACAAGAATCACTAGCCTCTGGGTGGCCCCATCAGGCCAGGAGCCTGCCGGAGCTCTGCTGTTTTGGGAAATCCAACACTAACTGTCAATGAAGCTACACTTGTATGAATCTTTATTGAACTACAAGTGACAAATACTGTACCTATGTTGTGTGGTGCAAGAACTGCAAAGCTATTGCCTCACTATACTTAGTTACTGGACAGGAAAACCCAGTCATGTCAGTTTGATGCAGGGCGCTTAATTTAATTAAGCCTCCTTGTGGAAAAGGATTAATGAGATTGAGGGCCTGATTCTGATTTGGAAATAGAGCAAAAAAAGCAAATAACTGTGCACATGGGTATGTCCAAACTGAAATATAAATTGCAGTGTAAAAACAAATATGTCTAACATATGTGGGCTACAGTATATGCAAGAGCAGTCAGTAGTTACTCTGCACAGAAAAATATAAATGTATTTGTTTCCCTTGCATTGTAACATGGTTTGTTACAGATACTAAGTTACTTACTATTTTTTTTTTTTGCTTTACTTCCAAATCAGAACCAGGCCCCTGAGATCAAACTAGACAAAAATGCACCACCTTTGAAACTGATGTTTGTATTGTATAAAGAGTCTGGGTGAGAGCGAGGTTAATGCTTCACTGTGTTATATGACTATCAGGTTTAGGCAGCTCCAAAGGTGGGGAAGCAGTGCAGCCCAAATTCAAACATCTCAGGCTGGGACTCACTGGCAGTTGTGTGGCTCCTCTTATTGAATTGTGGACTATGCTGTAGACCCACCTCTGGAGGCACCACAAGGTTTAGGGTCTGAATCTGAGTCACACACTGCACTGACTCATCTTGCCATAGTTACATCTGTACTTTCTAATGCTAGTATGAGCCCTTCCCCTGGTATCCAGCCATGCATCTGAATTTAGAGATGTGTCCTCATAAATCTAGCCTCAACCATGTAGCGCAAGATGCCAGGTGTGACCGAGCCACTGAGTCCCGTGCAACTCTGTTAACGTTGGGCATATTTTTTTGCTGAAAATGCATCTTAATCATAATGCAATGCGATGCACGAGGAGATTGTGCTGATTAACTTCATATATGACACTTGTATATTGTGCGAGTGTATACGGAGCGGAACAGAACTTGTATTGGAAAAAAGCTGTGGCTGCTACATTGTAGCAATTTGTGTACAGATTCAGAGACTCAGTTGCAGTGTCATATATCAAATTAATCTGAACAGTCTCCTTGTGCATCCTAGTCAAATTGCATTGCGATTAAGATGCATTTTGTCAGTAAAAAAACACGTCCGACGCTAGAAGATTCTGATGTGACCTGGCATGCCAAGAGGGACTGTTTAGCGTGACTGCAGCAAAGATGTATGAGGACACATCTGAGACTCCCACTTTGAGCAACCTATGATGCTGCAATACCATTTAGTGCGTCTGTAGACAGAACAATCAGTCGCACCATTGAAACTTAAGCTAGCACAATGCTAGGTGCAAATTATCAGTCAGAGTTTGGTCTACAATGTGATCAGACAGTTCAGTGACATGCCTGTGACACTCCCAGTAAACCAGCAATCTCTGTTTGTCTGAATAGCCACCTTCCCAAAAATACCCTGCACGTTCACAGTACATTTATTATACTGTTTGTCACAATAACAACTGGGCCTCTGTGCATACAAGCCATGAGACACATGCACTCTATGGGGGAGATTCAAATGTTTGAAAAGTCAGTTTGGAGTCTGTTGTTTCCTCTCTAACAGATAGGAAAAAAACAGACTCCCAACTGACTTTTCAAACATTTAAATCTCCCCCAATGAGTTATTAGGGATTTTGGTGCACATACAGATACAAAAAATCTTTAAACTCCATGAAGATTGGCATGAGTTGTGACCCAGGATCAGGCCCTTAATGTGAATTCAATTCTTATGAGATTCCTCAGTAAGAAGTACAAAACGTAGTTATATTTTATTGAGGATTTCAAGTGTTACTATTATTGCAATAGTCATTCATTGTGTTGTGTTGATTTGAGCTGTGTTATCCATAACCTTATTTTACTTTGCCATCCTGTTATTTCCTTATCTTTTGATATATATTTTTGATCCAAACCTCCCACAAAACAGCATATTGCCCTCCCACAGTAATAAATGTGGCTTTTGCCACACTTCTGTGTCCATGTTTATCGCACTGTGGTTGGAGTTAAAGCTGGAGTAGGGGGTTCCACAAATCTTTCCCTTGTGTTCATAAGTCATTCGCCTGAAGCACATAATGTCAACATTTGGGTGGAGGCTCTGCCAGACAAAGTAGAGGTAAGGAGGCTAATCCTGTTGGTCGAATTTTATAAACCACAATAACATTTCCCAGAAGGCCTTAGCAAAGGGGTGTTACATGTAGTATACAGTATCCTGTACTACCGATTGCAAGCCAGCAGATCACTGGAACATTGGATTACTTATAACAGCACTCCACATTGACTGGAAAGAGCTGATATAACTTTGCCAACTTTTATATGGTATTATTTATATTTTAAATTAATCAAAACAATAGAGTAGCCTCTGTGCTTTCTCCTTTTTTCTCCAATTGTTCTTTGTGAAGAATCAGTTTTAGAGGATGTGATTTTATATGACTACAAATGCGTCCTCACTTACTGCTTGTCTGTACCTATATGGTGCAAGACATCTGGTTCAAGTGAGATGCCGAGGGAGGACTAGCATACCATATATTTCTTTAAATGTGTCTTATTCACATAAAAGACACAGAAAAAAGCCACTCACGTTGTACCAGAGACATTAGGCTGCGGCTTTAATGGCACAGGAATTTATTTTGCACATACAAAGTCACCGATGCAGCACAATAAAGCTTAGCCGCTCACATTGGAGCCTTTTTTACAGAAATAAAGACACATAAGAGTCACAAACAGATGTATAAGTTTTGTACACCATATTGATTAGTGTAAGCTACCAATGTAGGTTTATTACTTCTGTGTGTTTTAATTATGCAAATAAGATGCATAGTTTGAGAAAACGTTGACCAGGACCTGGCACGCCCAGAGAGGCTATTTAGCACGATAGATGCAACAGTTAAAAAGGACACATCTGCTAAAAACCATCTTCTCCAAATCATCTTTACATCATTTTAGTACTCTCACACTTTTGTGTTTTATAGGGTGATGAATCAATTTTCACAAATAAATAGCAATTTTTCTCATTGTTCATCTGCTTACTGGCAATTTATATCACCAGTATGCAGGATTATTTAACTGCCGGGAAAGCTCTTAAAAATATAGAGCTGTCCCAGCAATGCAGGTACTTCGGGGTTTCAATCGTGCATGCATGTCACTGGCCTAGACTGAGGGTGTTGTGAACTCGGGGATTCTTCCGATGGTTGGGAAGAGGAACCACAACTGAGCTGGAAAAGGGGAGGCCTAATATAGGATTTCCTCATACAGGACGCTGACAGTGGAGTTTGATGAAATATTAAAGAGCTTTATTGCAGAGGAAAACAACTTAAAGTCAAATGCCAAAAAAGGAATAAATGAGGGAAATGTCCAGACCCACTGAAGGGTAATGTGAGCAGTATTAGAGGTGCTGGTAATTGAAGAAACTGTGGGTGATGTTTAAAAGTCACTGATAACTTGTGGAACTTATAAATGGTGATTAATAGCACAGATGGTTGAAGAACTTGTTAGCGGTGACAGAGACGCTGATGATGTGAAGAACTGAAGTGCAAGAGTTTAAGACGCTGTTTGATTTGTAGGACTTGAGAACGGAGACTGAGACGCTGGTGATGTGAGGAACTGAAGTGCAGGGGTTTTAGACGCTGTTGATTTGTAGAACTTGAAAACGGAGGCTGAGATGCTGGTGATGTGAGGAACTGAAGTGCAGGGGTTTTAGACGCTGTTGATTTGTAGAACGGAGAACGGAGACTGAGATGCTGGTGATGTGAGGAACTGAAGTGAAGGGGTTTTAGACGCTGTTGATTTGTAGAACTTGAGAACGGAGACTGAGACGCTGATGACGTGGGAAACTGAAGTGCAGGGGTTTAAAACGCTGTTGATTCGCAGAACTTGAGAACGGTGATTTAGGCCCGCAGCCACGCTGATTCCCAGGAGCACTGGTGACTGGAATCCAGAGAGATTTACCGGCCGCTGAATACACTGAAACCGGTGCAGTGAACTGGCAGCTGGAAACGCCGGGGACACTAGAGTACAACTGCAGAGATCCTTGCCGGGAACAAGAGCGCTGGCATCTACATCAGGGAAAGACGATACTCAGGCACTGAAGCTCTGTCCGGCGTCTGACTTTGAATCTCCCGCCAGCACTGGATTGGCGGAGCAGTCTGATGACGTCACCTGCCCCCCGTCCACGTGATGCCGGGTGTCATGGCGGCGCCCTTGCCCAAGAGAACCGCCGGGAGCCGCGCCAGCCAGATGCCGGAGCCCGTGGCCCACCGAAGGCAAAGGCCGCAACACCGACCAGCAGACACGCAGGGGTAAGCGCGGCGAACGCCGCCTCTGTTGTGTGACAATGCATTGCCATTGGCCTGTGAATTTGCAAGCTGCATGGTATTGTTTTTTTGCTTTCTTTTGTGTGTATCATTATTAGAATGTAAATAAAACCAATGGCAAAAGAAAATAAAACCAATGATAAAAATCATATTTCACAGACTTACAATTAATAGACCTAATGGTACATATCTAATGGTAATTCCAAACAGCACTCAAGGGGTTTTCACTTAGCTGTGTGTGCATCTGCAATGTGCAGCACATCACCGCTAATTACGGTAACCCAACATACATCGCAGCTTACTCTTCTATGAGGAAACTTGTGGTGGCTCAATGTGCCAGAAAAATAGTCTGAACATTGGTAATTTACAGCCATTGCCACTAATTGAATATCCCCTAGAGACTCTGCTTAGGTGTACATAATTAACACTGGTATATATTTTTTCTATGTAACTGGTTTTGAGCAAACAAATATATTACACATAACAAAACAGTTAAAATAACAAAGTAGGAGAGGTTGGAATACCTGTCCACCTAAATGATACGTCTATTATCTGAAGAGTGATACCTGCAGAAGTATCCGGATGATAGATAGACAGTGTCTAATTAGACAGTCAATCGATAGACACCACGTTAGACAGACATTAGGTCGACAGGGTCTAAAGGTCGACATAAATAAGGTAGACAGTACAAAAGGTAGACAGAGTCAAAAGGTCGACATAAAAATGGTCAACATAAAAAAGGTAGACACGGTTTTTAAAAAAATATATGTTTTTGGACTTTTTCATACCTTCTCTATCCATGTCGGTATAGAGTTGGCTATAAACTTTGTGGCGAGCGCAGCGAGCCACTGAGCCCAACGCGTGGCGAGCAGATGCCTTACTACAATTAGTGGTCCCAGATGACAAAACTATACAGACAAACCCCAAAAATGCAAAATTATTGGTGTCTACCTTTTTTACGTCGACCATTTTCATGACAATCTTTTGACCCTGTCTACCTTTTGACTCTGTTGACCTTTTGTACTGTCTACTTTTTTCATGTCTACCTTTTGACCCGGTTAACCTTTTGATTTTATAACATGTGGTGTCTATCTGTTGACTGTCTAACTAGACACTGTCTGTCTATTATACCACACTTACCTGCAGATACATCATATTTCTACATGGAAACAAAACTGAGATTTAACAATTTGAGTTGCCAGTAGAAAACAAAATTACAGAAAACTGGCTGATGTACAATTAACTGCATTTGGATTCCAGAAGGACCATCATTCTCATTAATAGAAAATAGAAGGTTTATGATTTCACAAGAATTATAATTGCTTTTTGTAATTGCTCATAAAATACAGCTGTAACAAATAAATAATCAGATAACAGTTCAGTGTTTATTAAACTCAATTTCCACCAGGATTCTATCTATTCTTTTTTATTACTACTTATTACTATTTATAATCTTATATTGGTTCCCTACAAACCAAACAACATAGCTTCCATTTTAACACAGATGTAATTGTTTCATAAGTTCTTTTGAAATTAAATCACTGAGGGCTTATTCTTGTAAGTGATACATATTCCTCTGGCAACTTCAGAGCATATTAATATAGCCAGAGAGCTGTTGAGTATCAGATGTAAAATAAAATGAGCATATAACAAAAATAAACAGTATATATAAATGGACCAATCTAAATGCAGACTTGGAACAAGCAGTAAGAGGTGGTAGGGGAGTAATGTAACAACCTGTCATTGCAGTTTTGTTCATTCAAAGTGGCAGTCATTGTTTATACATTTTTAGTTTTGGGGACTTGTGTTACGCTGAAGACACATGTTGTAATTAGAGATGAGCGGGTTCGGTTTCTCTGAATCCGAACCCGCCAGAACTTCATGTTTTTTTTCACGAGTCCGAGCGACTCGGATCTTCCCGCCTTGCTCGGTTAACCCGAGCGCGCCCGAACGTCATCATGACGCTGTCGGATTCTCGCGAGGCTCGGATTCTATCGCGAGACTCGGATTCTATATAAGGAGCCGCGCGTCGCCGCCATTTTCACACGTGCATTGAGATTGATAGGGAGAGGACGTGGCTGGCGTCCTCTCCGTTTAGACACTTGATTTACTAATTTTGGGGAGCATTAGGAGTACTCAGTAGTGTACAGTGCAGAGTTTTGCTGATAGTGACCAGTGACCACCACTTTTATTTATAATCCGTTCTCTGCCTGAAAAAAGCGATACACAGCACACAGTGACTCAGTCACATACATACCATATCTGTGTGCACTGCTCAGGCTCAGGCCAGTGTGCTGCATCATCTATATATATTATATATCTGTCTGACTGCTCAGCTCACACAGCTTATAATTGTGGGGGAGACTGGGGAGCACTACTGCAGTGCCAGTTATAGGTTATAGCAGGAGCCAGGAGTACATAATATTATATTAAAATTAAACAGTGCACACTTTTGCTGCAGGAGTGCCACTGCCAGTGTGACTAGTGACCAGTGACCTGACCACCAGTATATAATATTAGTAGTATACTATCTCTTTATCAACCAGTCTATATTAGCAGCAGACACAGTACAGTGCGGTAGTTCACGGCTGTGGCTACCTCTGTGTCGGCACTCGGCAGCCCGTCCATAATTGTATATACCAGTGACCTAACCGTGGTTTTTTTTTCTTTCTTTATACATACATACTAGTTACGAGTATACTATCTCTTTATCAACCAGTCTATATATTAGCAGCAGACACAGTACAGTGCGGTAGTTCACGGCTGTGGCTACCTCTGTGTCGGCACTCGGCAGCCCGTCCATAATTGTATATACCAGTGACCTAACCGTGGTTTTTTTTTCTTTCTTTATACATACATACTAGTTACGAGTATACTATCTCTTTATCAACCAGTCTATATATTAGCAGCAGACACAGTACAGTGCGGTAGTTCACGGCTGTGGCTACCTCTGTGTCGGCACTCGGCAGCCCGTCCATAATTGTATATACCACCTAACCGTGGTTTTTTTTTCTTTCTTTATACATACATACTAGTTACGAGTATACTATCTCTTTATCAACCAGTCTATATATTAGCAGCAGACACAGTACAGTGCGGTAGTTCACGGCTGTGGCTACCTCTGTGTCGGCACTCCGCAGCCCGTCCATAATTGTATATACCAGTGACCTAACCGTGGTTTTTTTTTCTTTCTTTATACATACATACTAGTTACGAGTATACTATCTCTTTATCAACCAGTCTATATATTAGCAGCAGACACAGTACAGTGCGGTAGTTCACGGCTGTGGCTACCTCTGTGTCGGCACTCGGCAGCCCGTCCATAATTGTATATACCAGTGACCTAACCGTGGTTTTTTTTTCTTTCTTTATACATACATACTAGTTACGAGTATACTATCTCTTTATCAACCAGTCTATATATTAGCAGCAGACACAGTACAGTGCGGTAGTTCACGGCTGTGGCTACCTCTGTGTCGGCACTCGGCAGCCCGTCCATAATTGTATATACCAGTGACCTAACCGTGGTTTTTTTTTCTTTCTTAATACATACATACTAGTTACGAGTATACTATCTCTTTATCAACCAGTCTATATATTAGCAGCAGACACAGTACAGTGCGGTAGTTCACGGCTGTGGCTACCTCTGTGTCGGCACTCGGCAGCCCGTCCATAATTGTATATACCAGTGACCTAACGGTGGTTTTTTTTTCTTTCTTTATACATACATACTAGTTACGAGTATACTATCTCTTTATCAACCAGTCTATATATTAGCAGCAGACACAGTACAGTGCGGTAGTTCACGGCTGTGGCTACCTCTGTGTCGGCACTCGGCAGCCCGTCCATAATTGTATATACCACCTAACCGTGGTTTTTTTTTCTTTCTTTATACATACATACTAGTTACGAGTATACTATCTCTTTATCAACCAGTCTATATATTAGCAGCAGACACAGTACAGTGCGGTAGTTCACGGCTGTGGCTACCTCTGTGTCGGCACTCGGCAGCCCGTCCATAATTGTATACTAGTATCCAATCCATCCATCTCCATTGTTTACCTGAGGTGCCTTTTAGTTGTGCCTATTAAAATATGGAGAACAAAAATGTTGAGGTTCCAAAATTAGGGAAAGATCAAGATCCACTTCCACCTCGTGCTGAAGCTGCTGCCACTAGTCATGGCCGAGACGATGAAATGCCAGCAACGTCGTCTGCCAAGGCCGATGCCCAATGGCATAGTACAGAGCATGTCAAAACCAAAACACCAAATATCAGTAAAAAAAGGACTCCAAAACCTAAAATAAAATTGTCGGAGGAGAAGCGTAAACTTGCCAATATGCCATTTACCACACGGAGTGGCAAGGAACGGCTGAGGCCCTGGCCTATGTTCATGGCTAGTGGTTCAGCTTCACATGAGGATGGAAGCACTCAGCCTCTCGCTAGAAAACTGAAAAGACTCAAGCTGGCAAAAGCACCACAAAGAACTGTGCGTTCTTTGAAATCCCAAATCCACAAGGAGAGTCCAATTGTGTCGGTTGCGATGCCTGACCTTCCCAACACTGGACGTGAAGAGCATGCGCCTTCCACCATTTGCACGCCCCCTGCAAGTGCTGGAAGGAGCACCCGCAGTCCAGTTCCTGATAGTCAGATTGAAGATGTCAGTGTTGAAGTACACCAGGATGAGGAGGATATGGGTGTTGCTGGCGCTGGGGAGGAAATTGACCAGGAGGATTCTGATGGTGAGGTGGTTTGTTTAAGTCAGGCACCCGGGGAGACACCTGTTGTCCGTGGGAGGAATATGGCCGTTGACATGCCAGGTGAAAATACCAAAAAAATCAGCTCTTCGGTGTGGAGGTATTTCACCAGAAATGCGGACAACAGGTGTCAAGCCGTGTGTTCCCTTTGTCAAGCTGTAATAAGTAGGGGTAAGGACGTTAACCACCTCGGAACATCCTCCCTTATACGTCACCTGCAGCGCATTCATAATAAGTCAGTGACAAGTTCAAAAACTTTGGGTGACAGCGGAAGCAGTCCACTGACCAGTAAATCCCTTCCTCTTGTAACCAAGCTCACGCAAACCACCACACCAACTCCCTCAGTGTCAATTTCCTCCTTCCCCAGGAATGCCAATAGTCCTGCAGGCCATGTCACTGGCAAGTCTGACGAGTCCTCTCCTGCCTGGGATTCCTCCGATGCATCCTTGCGTGTAACGCCTACTGCTGCTGGCGCTGCTGTTGTTGCCGCTGGGAGTCGATGGTCATCCCAGAGGGGAAGTCGTAAGCCCACTTGTACTACTTCCAGTAAGCAATTGACTGTTCAACAGTCCTTTGCGAGGAAGATGAAATATCACAGCAGTCATCCTACTGCAAAGCGGATAACTGAGGCCTTGGCATCCTGGGTGGTGAGAAACGTGGTTCCGGTATCCATCATTACTGCAGAGCCAACTAGAGACTTGTTGGAGGTACTGTGTCCCCGGTACCAAATACCATCTAGGTTCCATTTCTCTAGGCAGGCGATACCGAAAATGTACACAGACCTCAGAAAAAGAGTCACCAGTGTCCTAAAAAATGCAGCTGTACCCAATGTCCACTTAACCACGGACATGTGGACAAGTGGAGCAGGGCAGGGTCAGGACTATATGACTGTGACAGCCCACTGGGTAGATGTATGGACTCCCGCCGCAAGAACAGCAGCGGCGGCACCAGTAGCAGCATCTCGCAAACGCCAACTCTTTCCTAGGCAGGCTACGCTTTGTATCACCGCTTTCCAGAATACGCACACAGCTGAAAACCTCTTACGGCAACTGAGGAAGATCATCGCGGAATGGCTTACCCCAATTGGACTCTCCTGTGGATTTGTGGCATCGGACAACGCCAGCAATATTGTGTGTGCATTAAATCTGGGCCAATTCCAGCACGTCCCATGTTTTGCACATACCTTGAATTTGGTGGTGCAGAATTTTTTAAAAAACGACAGGGGCGTGCAAGAGATGCTGTCGGTGGCCAGAAGAATTGCGGGACACTTTCGGCGTACAGGTACCACGTACAGAAAACTGGAGCACCACCAAAAACTACTGAACCTGCCCTGCCATCATCTGAAGCAAGAAGTGGTAACGAGGTGGAATTCAACCCTCTATATGCTTCAGAGGTTGGAGGAGCAGCAAAAGGCCATTCAAGCCTATACAATTGAGCACGATATAGTAGGTGGAATGCACCTGTCTCAAGTGCAGTGGAGAATGATTTCAACGTTGTGCAAGGTTCTGATGCCCTTTGAACTTGCCACACGTGAAGTCAGTTCAGACACTGCCAGCCTGAGTCAGGTCATTCCCCTCATCAGGCTTTTGCAGAAGAAGCTGGAGGCATTGAAGGAGGAGCTAACACGGAGCGATTCCGCTAGGCATGTGGGACTTGTGGATGCAGCCCTTAATTCGCTTAACAAGGATTCACGGGTGGTCAATCTGTTGAAATCAGAGCACTACATTTTGGCCACCGTGCTCGATCCTAGATTTAAAGCCTACCTTGGATCTCTCTTTCCGGCAGACACAGGTCTGCTGGGGTTGAAAGACCTGCTGGTGACAAAATTGTCAAGTCAAGCGGAACGCGACCTGTCAACATCTCCTCCTTCACATTCTCCCGCAACTGGGGGTGCGAGGAAAAGGCTCAGAATTCCGAGCCCACCCGCTGGCGGTGATGCAGGGCAGTCTGGAGCGACTGCTGATGCTGACATCTGGTCCGGACTGAAGGACCTGACAACGATTACGGACATGTCGTCTACTGTCACTGCATATGATTCTCTCAACATTGATAGAATGGTGGAGGATTATATGAGTGACCGCATCCAAGTAGGCACGTCACACAGTCCGTACTTATACTGGCAGGAAAAAGAGGCAATTTGGAGGCCCTTGCACAAACTGGCTTTATTCTACCTAAGTTGCCCTCCCACAAGTGTGTACTCCGAAAGAGTGTTTAGTGCCGCCGCTCACCTTGTCAGCAATCGGCGTACGAGGTTACATCCAGAAAATGTGGAGAAGATGATGTTCATTAAAATGAATTATAATCAATTCCTCCGCGGAGACATTGACCAGCAGCAATTGCCTCCACAAAGTACACAGGGAGCTGAGATGGTGGATTCCAGTGGGGACGAATTGATAATCTGTGAGGAGGGGGATGTACACGGTGATATATCGGAGGGTGAAGATGAGGTGGACATCTTGCCTCTGTAGAGCCAGTTTGTGCAAGGAGAGATTAATTGCTTCTTTTTTGGGGGGGGTCCAAACCAACCCGTCATATCAGTCACAGTCGTGTGGCAGACCCTGTCACTGAAATGATGGGTTGGTTAAAGTGTGCATGTCCTGTTTTGTTTATACAACATAAGGGTGGGTGGGAGGGCCCAAGGATAATTCCATCTTGCACCTCTTTTTTCTTTTCTTTTTCTTTGCATCATGTGCTGATTGGGGAGGGTTTTTTGGAAGGGACATCCTGCGTGACACTGCAGTGCCACTCCTAGATGGGCCCGGTGTTTGTGTCGGCCACTAGGGTCGCTAATCTTACTCACACAGCTACCTCATTGCGCCTCTTTTTTTCTTTGCGTCATGTGCTGTTTGGGGAGGGTTTTTTGGAAGGGACATCCTGCGTGACACTGCAGTGCCACTCCTAGATGTGCCCGGTGTTTGTGTCGGCCACTAGGGTCGCTAATCTTACTCACACAGCTACCTCATTGCGCCTCTTTTTTTCTTTGCGTCATGTGCTGTTTGGGGAGGGTTTTTTGGAAGGGACATCCTGCGTGACACTGCAGTGCCACTCCTAGATGGGCCCGGTGTTTGTGTCGGCCACTAGGGTCGCTAATCTTACTCACACAGTCAGCTACCTCATTGCGCCTCTTTTTTTCTTTGCGTCATGTGCTGTTTGGGGAGGGTTTTTTGGAAGGGCCATCCTGCGTGACACTGCAGTGCCACTCCTAGATGGGCCCGGTGTTTGTGTCGGCCACTAGGGTCGCTAATCTTACTCACACAGCTACCTCATTGCGCCTCTTTTTTTCTTTGCGTCATGTGCTGTTTGGGGAGGGTTTTTTGGAAGGGCCATCCTGCGTGACACTGCAGTGCCACTCCTAGATGGGCCCGGTGTTTGTGTCGGCCACTAGGGTCGCTAATCTTACTCACACAGCTACCTCATTGCGCCTTTTTTTTTCTTTGCGTCATGTGCTGTTTGGGGAGGGTTTTTTGGAAGGGACATCCTGCGTGACACTGCAGTGCCACTCCTAGATGGGCCCGGTGTTTGTGTCGGCCACTAGGGTCGCTTATCTTACTCACACAGCGACCTCGGTGCAAATTTTAGGACTAAAAATAATATTGTGAGGTGTGAGGTATTCAGAATAGACTGAAAATGAGTGTAAATTATGGTTTTTGAGGTTAATAATACTTTGGGATCAAAATGACCCCCAAATTCTATGATTTAAGCTGTTTTTTAGTGTTTTTGGAAAAAAACACCCGAATCCAAAACACACCCGAATCCGACAAAAATAATTCGGTGAGGTTTTGCCAAAACGCGTTCGAACCCAAAACACGGCCGCGGAACCGAACCCAAAACCAAAACACAAAACCCGAAAAATTTCAGGCGCTCATCTCTAGTTGTAATGCTGATGTCTGGTCTGATTGCCACATGGTCAAATTTATATCTGAACAACCAAATCTGTTTAGGGAAACACAAATTGTGCCTAGATTTGTTAAATTCGGTACTTAGCGGATGCAAGTCTACCGCAATCTACTTAGGACAAAAGGGGAGGAGCTTGTGGGAAAAATTGTGTTTGGAATTGTGGTGTGGTTTAGAATGTCCCATTTGGGAATGATGATATACGAGTATATATATATATATATATATATGTCTGTATATATATATATAGAGAGAGAGAGAGAGGGGGGGGGGAGGCACCTGGACTTACAGTACCTGCCACACCACCTACATTATGACAGATATCTATCTATCTATCTATCTATCTACCTACAGATGCAGCTGCCATCAGCTTACCTGCGAACAGGTCACATGGACAGCCACATCATGATTGCGACTAGCTGCGCCCACATGTGACCTGTTCATTACAGCATGCACCGGGAGCATACACGACCATGCAATCCTATGGCTCATGGGTGTGTACGCCATGCAGACTTTACAGGGTACATTTTCAGTTGAACCAATTTGGAAAATAGGAAGGTCAGGGGGTGACGTGAGGGAAGGGGGTGGGAGAACAAAGAGTGGGGGGGGAGAGGTGAGGAACATATGAGGTGGAAATTGAGAAGAGCTCAGAGCTGAACCCAGAGGAGGGACAGCCCAAAGTAACTAGCCACACACTGCAGGGGCTGGAACTGGACAAAGGGGGGTGGATGGCACTGGAGACAGGCGGAAAAGGGCAGTGGGGAGGAGGGTGGTAGAGCTGCCAGAATGGAGATTATCTTCCTCCTGACACTTCCTGTATTAACTGAAGATGGTCTCGACCCAGTACTTTGACTTGCAGCAGCCCCCTTGTCTCCACTGTTCCAGCACCTATGTGCCCCAACATCACCAATTTTTTTCCAATGGACACTTTGCAGACATTGTTGTCTACTGATTTGCACTCTAGTAAGTAAGGAAGAACATTTACAAAAGCGTTGATACCAAAATGGTATCATTACATCACTTGCGAAATTCCAGAATTACCAAGAATTAACTAATTATCTTCCAAAAGACAACATGTTCTCATCATTATTTTGAAAATCACAAAAAGAATCTTCTTGAGAAAAGTCAGATTATTCTCTGCTAATTCAGACTTCAAGGGGCTATTCAATTGTTTTTTGAGGTGCCCAAAGTAATAAAGCAATTCAATTGTTGCTCCGAGCGGGTGCCCATTACTTCTGATGCACCCAAAAGCATCAGGTTTAGCCATGCAAAGCGGCTAAACCCAACTAAAGCCCTGACCATGACACGTAAAAAGTGCCATCTTGGCACCCAGATATGAAACGTTTGGCTTTTCTACTCGCAACCTGGTGAGGCTGCGCAATGTTGGCATCGGCAGTATTCGCAACCAAAAGGCAGAAGATTTGAATAGCTGTTGGCGGACGCCCTCTTGTGGTGGGTGCCCAAACAATTTTAACAACTGAATTGCCCATAAGAATGTGCTATTAGTGATTCTCCATCCTGTCACTGTATTGGATATAACCAATTGTTAATAAAACAGTTGTATAAATCATTGGTGATGGGGGCCTTACTGTTCTATATGGGATGTGACCAAACCCCTGATGGACATGTGTAGCTCAAAAACATCATTTTATTGCTGCAGGCACTAGAGGCACATGTTCCCACTGCATTTGGTAGGCAATATATTGCCCACCTTCTTACAAATCTGGAATAAACATGCTTATTGTAGGACAGAAAGACTCCCACAATCAGTATACATGACAGGTATTTATGTATGTATGTATGTATGTATGTATGTATGTATGTATGTATGTGTACTTTTATTATATGTTATTTGCAAAGATAATTATAGTATTTTCTGACTTGAAAACTATTTTATCCTCTTTGTAGTAAATATATTTATGCTATAGTTTTTTTTGTCATAAAGAATGATTGTGTTAAAAACAAAATGGTTTGAGAACTATAAGAATATTAACAAAAGAATATGTTTTAATGATTTCTTAAGATAGATTTCCTGGTAGAATAGAAAAGGTGTGTAGACTTGTACTTCAGTCATATAAACCCAACATCAATACCAAATAACCATTACAAAGACAGAGAAGGATGTTCAAAAGAATAGGGCAAGCTCTACAAAGTGAACGAGCTGGTAGAACAAAATGAATTAACAGCTTATTATGAGTCATTAGCAGTGTACAGGAGATAGAGTGTAAGAAAAAATAAGAAAATACATGTATTTTAGAATACAAAATGTGTGATAGTGAACAGGGCAGTTTTGATACTAATCAGTGAAAGTACAAGTTGTATACGCCTAATCCATAGCCACCTCAAAATGTTGTAATGTTAAACAATCTTGAACCTCAGAGGTTCAGGAATTTAAGTAGAGATACATTATAACTTAATTGCTATAAATAAATTGGTAATAAACAAATAAAGCCAGGGACGTAACACTACAACTCAGTCCCCGTAGAAAAATGTAAACAGAGAAAGCACAGCAATGCAATTAGTGGGAGATTTATTAAAGTTTGTAGAGAAATAAAGTGGAGAGAGATAAAGTACTGACCAATCAGTATCTATCTGTTATTTTAGAGGCAAACTGGAGCGATGTGTACCCAGCCTATATGTCAGCCTGACGGACCAACATATCAGAACCTGGGTACACATTGAGCAATGTTAATGAAAGATAGAACTATCATTGTTCCGTCCTTCATTAGCATATATGCTGTCGCTAGCGATATTATTAGTTCTGATGTGCAGCACATCAAATCTGATGTCGCTAGCGATTGCGGGCACCTGCTTAACAGACATACACAGTGTTGATATGCGCACATGTAAGTGATACATCAATTTGATATGCCAGATCGGATGACATATTTTTTGTACCCAGTATGAGGAAGAAATTAGCTGGTACTAATCTGTCCCAACATTATCTCCCGCCAAACTTTGATAATGTTTTCCTGTGGCCAGGCTCCTGCTTTTCAGCAGGGGCCTGCACAGTGAAGCCCTGATTAATTGCAATTGCTCTGACTATATATTGGATGAAATCACGGGCAGCACTACTCCCATTGTATGGAGTGAGGTGGCCACAATGGGTCCGTGCCCTCTCACTTTGGGCACATACGTTTTTGCATCCCTCAAGTAGGTACTTTCATCTTTTGTTCTGGGCTCATGACTTATTGTAGATGTTTAACTTGCAACAGTTAATCTGATGTTAAAAATAAAGACTCTGTACATTCCATGCCAGACTAATTGAAAGTTAAAATATTTTTATTATAAAGCCATCATCATAACTAGGAGTTCAGTGCTAAACTTTGATTCATGAAGATGTAGCTAGAGCCATATCATTTTATGTGACGGTTGCCCTGTCCTGTCACACAGGAAAAAAATGTGCTTTAAAGTACTAAGTTAATATTGCTTTATAATAGATCAATGTGCTAGACTGCTACAAATACAACGAGTACTGCTCTCCTAGATACTTACTAGATAGTAACTTTGGATGGAGCATATATCATGGTGGGTATGACTTTATGATGTGCATATAGGTCCCATTACAATCTTGCTATGATGCTCCTACAGTACATTTCCTACCTATACCTGCTAATGGAGAGCTATGGGATTATATGCAGATAACAAAACAACTGTCTATATCACACAGTGATTTGTGAGACACACCATTACATCCCTGATGTCACATTCTTTGGAGATGAGATGTGTATTTGAAGTTACACTTATTGTAGGATATGATGAAATCTGTTTACAGTATGAAGTAACTGGAAATATAAGTATATATTTCTGATGTCTGTCCCATATACTCTGCCAGGGAAAGCAAACCAACACTTTTCTGAAATATGGTGGACTGTGAAAACCAATTCTGGGTGTAGCTAAAGATTTTGACAGAAGTATATAGCAACATTTAGACCCTTCTGTTTCTGGCATAATTTGGTTAATAAACAATGGAACTTGTGACCATGGTATGCTTAGGTCAGTGGTTCTCAATCTGTGTGCCTAAGCACTCTGGGGTGCCTCAGGGAGCTTGCAGGGGTGCCCTGGGTTAGTGGTCCAAGACCAAATTCAAATTATTTATGGTCAATGTAATAGACAAAACCATTGCTGGTTGCTACCAATCATAAAATATATGGACAAGCAGAAGTGATTCTTGCCCCTCACCACATAACTGAGACTTTGTCCCTCACCACATAACTGAGATGAAGGATGACATATAAACAGAATTTACTTAATTTAATCTTTTTTTCAGAATTTCTCAATAAGAAAATGTTGGCCATGGGGTGCCGTGAAAAAAATTCTGATATGCCGTGACTCAAAAATATTTACGAAGCACTGGCTTAGGCTATAGATAGGAATAAGGATGAGAAACATCTGACACTAATTGGCATTTGATTATCCTTTTTACCAATGCATGGTGCTGGTAGGACTATCAAGGAAGACAGATTATTATCCAGTGTTTGAAAAGGTTGGCAATAAAACTGTTAACACATTCTAAAATCTCAGTGTAGGAATGTCTGCTATTAGACTTGTCACCTTGCAGAATTGAATTGCATTAGGCTTTATGCTGGCCAGTACAGTGGCATGTGTGCTCTAACTGTAATGGAATGCTGTGCCTATATTCCTGATACCTCATAAAATATATTTGATTAAGCTGAATACATTAGAACAAAAGAAGAAAACTGCATTAAGATTTATCATGGCCATAAGTATCTAATTACAGAGGAGAGATCCAAGGTGAAAGTGAGGTGTACAAATTACATATTCATGGTTCAGCCTTGCTTCACAAAGCTGCAATTCTTATAATCATGTAAGGGGGAAAGGCGTGGCAAGATGACCCAGCTCGCAGTGATTATATCGTCAAGGATCCGCCCAACCCATCCGTGGAGTATGCAATTCCAGATGGGTGGCCTGTTTTTCTGCGAAGCAGAGAGAATGTCCTAAAATCCTTAGACATTCCAGGAGAGCAGGCCAGTATAACCATGCCCATTTTCTAGTTGCTAATGAGCTACATTTAATGGTATTTTCAAATTTATTTATTTGTGTTTGTTTTTGCATGTATTTGCTTGAATGTCAGATGTAATCAGATGTTTATCAAAAGCTGCAACACACTGTGGGGGTCATGCTGACCCATTTGCATGCAGCAGTTTGTCGCTGTGGTGCAAACGGGTCTGGAATGCGCATGCGCAGTGGCCTCACTGCGCACGCGCGTCATTGCCCAGCGACAGGGGTCACCGGGTTACGCCGCGGCCAACGAAGAAGGTGGTCGCAGAGCCGACCGCAAGAAGATTGACAGAAAGAAGGTGTTCCTAGGCATCACCAGACTGTTTCCTGCCGTTTTCGGGGAGTCGTGAAGAAAATACAGGCGTGTCCAGGGGAACGGAGGGCGGATGTCTGACATCAAAGCTGGCCCCAGCATTGCTGAGATCGTCGCACAGGGTAAGTATGTCCAGGGCTAGTCTTGTTCTGCTTGAAAAATTTTTAGCTTAGCAGGGCTGCACAAGCGATCGCAGCCCTGCAAAGCTAAAATACACTCCCCCATAGGCGTGGACTAGTTTATCGCAGCAGCAGCAAAAAGTTGCTGGCTGCGATCAATTCGGAATGACCACCTGTATGTGTTGTAAAGTAACTGAATATTATGGTTCCCTAATTGTATGCAAATTCAGATTATTTATTTTGATTTAAAGAACAAGGAAAACATAACATATTTGTGGATGGCTTCATTATTACTAATAACTAAGTAAATACTGTTCAGAACTAGAGATGTGCACTTGAAATTTTTCGGGTTTTGTGTTTTGGTTTTGGGTTCGGTTCCGCGTAGAGATGTGCACTTGAAATTTTTCGGGTTTTGTGTTTTGGTTTTGGGTTCGGTTCCGCGGCCGTGTTTTGGGTTCGACCGCGTTTTGGCAAAACCTCACCGATTTTTTTTTGTCGGATTCAGGTGTGTTTTGGATTCGGGTGTTTTTTTCAAAAAACACTAAAAAACAGCTTAAATCATAGAATTTGGGGGTCATTTTGATCCCAAAGTATTATTAACCTCAAAAACCATAATTTCCACTAATTTTCAGTCTATTCTGAACACCTCACACCTCACAATATTATTTTTAGTCCTAAAATTTGCACCGAGGTCGCTGGATGACTAAGCTAAGCGACCCTAGTGGCCGACACAAACACCTGGCCCATCTAGGAGTGGCACTGCAGTGTCACGCAGGATGGCCCTTCCAAAAAACACTCCCCAAACAGCACATGACGCAAAGAAAAAAAGAGGCGCAATGAGGTAGCTGTGTGAGTAAGCTAAGCGACCCTAGTGGCCGACACAAACACCTGGCCCATCTAGGAGTGGCACTGCAGTGTCACGCAGGATGGCCCTTCCAAAAAACACTCCCCAAACAGCACATGACGCAAAGAAAAATGAAAGAAAAAAGAGGTGCAAGATGGAATTGTCCTTGGGCCCTCCCACCCACCCTTATGTTGTATAAACAGGACATGCACACTTTAACCAACCCATCATTTCAGTGACAGGGCTCTACAGAGGCAAGATGTCCACCTCATCATCATCCTCCGATATATCACCGTGTACATCCCCCTCCTCACAGATTATCAATTCGTCCCCACTGGAATCCACCATCTCAGCTCCCTGTGTACTTTGTGGAGGCAATTGCTGCTGGTCAATGTCTCCACGGAGGAATTGATTATAATTCATTTTAATGAACATCATCTTCTCCACATTTTCTGGATGTAACCTCGTACGCCGATTGCTGACAAGGTGAGCGGCGGCACTAAACACTCTTTCGGAGTACACACTTGTGGGAGGGCAACTTAGGTAGAATAAAGCCAGTTTGTGCAAGGGCCTCCAAATTGCCTCTTTTTCCTGCCAGTATAAGTACGGACTGTCTGACGTGCCTACTTAGATGCGGTCACTCATATAATCCTCCACCATTCTTTCAATGGGGAGAGAATCATATGCAGTGCCAGTAGACGACATGGCCGTAATCGTTGGCAGGTCCTTCAGTCCGGACCAGATGTCAGCATCAGCAGTCACTCCAGACTGCCCTGCATCACCGCCAGCGGGTGGGCTCGGAATTCTGAGCCTTTTCCTCGCACCCCAGTTGCGGGAGAATGTGAAGGAGGAGATGTTGACAGGTCGCGTTCCGCTTGACTTGACAATTTTCTCACCAGCAGGTCTTTGAACCCCAGCAGACTTGTGTGTGCCGGAAAGAGAGATCCAAGGTAGGTTTTAAATCTAGGATCGAGCACGGTGGCCAAAATGTAGTGCTCTGATTTCAACAGATTGACCACCCGTGAATCCTTGTTAAGCGAATTAAGGGCTCCATCCACAAGTCCCACATGCCTAGCGGAATCGCTCTGTGTTAGCTCCTCCTTCAATGTCTCCAGCTTCTTCTGCAAAAGCCTGATGAGGGGAATGACCTGACTCAGGCTGGCAGTGTCTGAACTGACTTCACGTGTGGCAAGTTCAAAGGGCAGCAGAACCTTGCACAACGTTGAAATCATTCTCCACTGCGCTTGAGACAGGTGCATTCCACCTCCTATATCGTGCTCAATTGTATAGGCTTGAATGGCCTTTTGCTGCTCCTCCAACCTCTGAAGCATATATAGGGTTGAATTCCACCTCGTTACCACTTCTTGCTTCAGATGATGGCAGGGCAGGTTCAGGTGTTTTTGGTGGTGCTCCAGTCTTCTGTACGTGGTGCCTGTACGCCGAAAGTGTCCCGCAATTCTTCTGGCCACCGACAGCATCTCTTGCACGCCCCTCTCGTTTTTTAAATAATTCTGCATTACCAAATTCAAGGTATGTGCAAAACATGGGACGTGCTGGAATTTGCCCATATTTAATGCACACACAATATTGCTGGCGTTGTCCGATGCCACAAATCCACAGGAGAGTCCAATTGGGGTAAGCCATTCTGTGATGATCTTCCTCAGTTGCCGTAAGATGTTTTCAGCTGTGTGCGTATTCCGGAAACCAGTGATACAAAGCGTAGTCTGCCTAGGAAAGAGTTGGCGTTTGCGAGATGCTGCTACTGGTGCCGCCGCTGCTGTTCTTGCGGCGGGAGCCCATACATCTACCCAGTGGGCTGTCACAGTCATATAGTCCTGACCCTGCCCTGCTCCACTTGTCCACATGTCCGTGGTTAAGTGGACATTGGGTACAGCTGCATTTTTTAGGACACTGGTGACTTTTTCTGAGGTCTGTGTACATTTTCGGTATCGCCTGCCTAGAGAAATGGAACCTAGATGGTATTTGGTACCGGGGACACAGTACCTCCAACAAGTCTCTAGTTGGCTCTGCAGTAATGATGGATACCGAAACCACGTTTCTCACCACCCAGGATGCCAAGGCCTCAGTTATCCGCTTTGCAGCAGGATGACTGCTGTGATATTTCATCTTCCTCGCAAAGGACTGTTGGACAGTCAATTGCTTGGTGGAAGTAGTAAAAGTGGTCTTACGACTTCCCCTCTGGGATGACCATCGACTCCCAGCAGCAACAACAGCAGCGCCAGCAGCAGTAGGCGTTACACGCAAGGATGCATCGGAGGAATCCCAGGCAGGAGAGGACTCGTCAGAATTGCCAGTGACATGGCCTGCAGGACTATTGGCATTCCTGGGGAAGGAGGAAATTGACACTGAGGGAGTTGGTGGGGTGGTTTGCGTGAGCTTGGTTACAAGAGGAAGGGATTTACTGGTCAGTGGACTGCTTCCGCTGTCGCCCAAAGTTTTTGAACTTGTCACTGACTTATTATGAATGTGCTGCAGGTGACGTATAAGGGAGGATGTTCCGAGGTGGTTAACGTCCTTACCCCTACTTATTACAGCTTGACAAAGGCAACACACGGCTTGACAAAATGTTGTCCGCATTTCTGTTGAAATACTTCCACACCGAAGAGCTGACTTTCTTGGTATTTTCACTAGGCATGTCAATGGCCATATTCCTCCCACGGACAACAGGTGTCTCCTCGGGTGCCTGACTTAAACAAACCACCTCACCATCAGAATCCTCCTTGTCAATTTCCTCCCCAGCGCCAGCAACACCCATATCCTCCTCATCCTGGTGTACTTCAACACTGACATCTTCAATCTGACTATCAGGAACTGGACTGCGGGTGCTCCTTCCAGCACTTGCAGGGGGCGTGCAAATGGTGGAAGGCGCATGCTCTTCACGTCCAGTGTTGGGAAGGTCAGGCATCGCAACCGACACAATTGGACTCTCCTTGTGGATTTGGGATTTCGAAGAACGCACAGTTCTTTGCTGTGCTTTTGCCAGCTTGAGTCTTTTCATTTTTCTAGCGAGAGGCTGAGTGCTTCCATCCTCATGTGAAGCTGAACCACTAGCCATGAACATAGGCCAGGGCCTCAGCCGTCCCTTGCCACTCCGTGTGGTAAATGGCATATTGGCAGGTTACGCTTCTCCTCCGACAATGTTATTTTAGATTTTTGAGTCCTTTTTTTACTGATATTTGGTGTTTTGGATTTTACATGCTCTGTACTATGACATTGGGCATCGGCCTTGGCAGACGACGTTGATGGCATTTCATCGTCTCGGCCATGACTAGTGGCAGCAGCTTCAGCACGAGGTGGAAGTCGATCTTGATCTTTCCCTATTTTTGGAACCTCAACATTTTTGTTCTCCATATTTTAATAGGCACAACTAAAAGGCACCTCAGGTAAACAATGGAGATGGATGGATACTAGTATACTTATGGATGACGAGCGACTGCCGACACAGAGGTAGCTACAGCCGTGGACTACCGTACTGTGTCTGCTGCTAATATAGACTGGATGATAATGAGATAAAATTAATATATATATATATATATATATATATATATCACACTAGTACTGCAGCCGGACAGGTATATATTATGTAATGACGGACCTGCCGGACACTGTCTGTCAGACTCAGCACTGCAGACTCCTAAAGTAAGCTACTAGTATCAAGAAGATAGAAAAGAAAAAAAAACCACGGGTAGGTGGTATACAATTATGGATGGACGAGCGACTACCGACACAGAGGTAGCTACAGCCGTGGACTACCGTACTGTGTCTGCTGCTAATATAGACTGGATGATAATGAGATAAAATTAAAATATATATATATATCACACTAGTACTGCAGCCAGACAGGTATATATTATGTAATGACGGACCTGCTGGACACTGTCTGCAGAATGCGTTTATAAAAACACCACACAATGAGTGTTTAACTTTTTCAGGCAGACAATCACAATATACTGGTGGTCAGCAGACAATCACAATACTGGTGGTCAGTGGTCACTGGTCAGTCACACTGGCAGTGGCACTCTGGCAGCAAAAGTGTGCACTGTACTTAAAATATGTACTCCTGCTATAACTGCTCCCCAGTCTCCCCCACAATTAAGCTGTGTGAGCAGTGAGCACTCAGCACAGTCAGATAATGATATACAGTATTACATATGATGCAGCACACTGGGCTGAGCACAGATATGGTATGTGACTGTGTCACACTGTGTATCGTTTTTTTTCAGGCAGAGAACGGATTAATTAAACTGGTGGTCACTGGTCACACTATCAGCAGCAAGTAGTACTCCTCCTAATAATATGCTCCCCAAAATTTGTGTCTCTCTCTAGTACTCTAGTCTAAACGGAGAGGACGCCAGCCACGTCCTCTCCCTATCAATCTCAATGCACGTGTGAAAATGGCGGCGACGCGCGGCTCCTTATATAGAATCCGAGTCTCGCGATAGAATCCGAGCCTCGCGAGAATCAGACAGCGGGATGATGACGTTCGGGCGCGCTCGGGTTAACCGAGCAAGGCGGGAAGATCCGAGTCGCTCGGCCCCGTGTAAAAAAACCTGAAGTTCGGGCGGGTTCGGATTCCAAGGAACCGAACCCGCTCATCACTATTCAGAACATCATTTTGGTTTCCACAGTACAATGATACACAAAGCAGAAGTTACTCAAATAGAGCCAGGTTTAGGGCCTAGGGGGTCATTCCGAGTTGTTCGCTCGCAAGCTGCTTTTAGCAGCTTTGCACACGCTAAGCCGCCGCCTACTGGGAGTGAATCTTAGCTTATCAAAATTGCGACCGAAAGATTAGCAGAATTGCGAATAGACATTTCTTAGCAGTTTCTGAGTAGCTCCAGACTTATTCAGCATCTGCGATCAGTTCAGTCAGTGTCGTTCCTGGTTTGACATCACAAACACACCCAGCGTTCGCCCAGACACTCCTCAGTTTCTCCAGCCACTTCCGCGTTTTTCCCAGAAACGGTAGCGTTTTTTCACACACACCCATAAAACGGCCAGTTTCTGCCCAGAAACACCCACTTCCTGTCAATCACACTACGATCACCAGAACGAAGAAAAAACCTCGTAATGCCGTGAGTAAAATACCTAACTGCATAGCAAATTTACTTGGCGCAGTCGCACTGCGGACATTGCGCATGCGCATTAGCGACTAATCGCTCCGTTGCGAGAAAAAAATAACGAGCGAACAACTCGGAATGACCCCCCTAATTCAGATCTGATTGCAGCAGCAAATTTGTTAGCATATGTAAAATGTGCAAAGAGAGTTAGATATGGATGGGTTATTTTGTTTCTGTGCACAGTAAATACTGGCTGCTTTATTTTTAAACCGCAATTAAGATTTCAGTTTGAACACACCAAACCCAAATCTAACTCTCTCATGCACATGTTATATCTGCCCCCCTGCAGTGCACATGGGGGGTCATTCCGAGTTGTTCGCTCGTTGACGATTTTCGCTATACTGCGATTAGTCGCTTACTGCGCATGCGCAAGGTTCGCAGAGCGCATGCGCTTAGTTATTTTACACAAAAGTTAGGTATTTTACTCACGGCATAATGAAGCTTTTTCATCGCTGTGCTGATCGGAGTGTGATTGACAGGAAGTGGGTGTTTCTGGGCGGAAAATGGCCGTTTTATGGGAGTGTGCGGAAAAACGCAGGCGTTCGAGTTGCAAAACGCAGGAGTGGCTGGAGAAACGGGGGAGTGGTTCGGCAAACGCTGGGTGTGTTTGTGACGTCAAACCAGGAACGAAAAGGACTGAGCTGGTCGCAAAGGCTGAGTAAGTCTGCAGCTACTCAGAAACTGCTAAGAAATTTCTATTCGCAATTCTGCTAATCTTTCGTTCGCACTTCTGCTAAGCTAAGATACACTCCCAGAGGGCGGCAGCTTAGCGTGTGCAATGCTGCTAAAAGCAGCTAGCGATCGAACAACTCGGAATCACCCCCATGGTTTTGCCCATTTGCTAACAAATTTGCTGCTGCGATCAGATCTGAATTAGGCCCTTAGTAGCTCGTAGGCCTGTTTTGTGGATGCATATTGCAATTGTTTGCAATGAACATGTGTCTGAGATGAACATAGGCAGCTATGAGCAAAAATAGGTGTCATGTGCATTTCAGTTGCATCTTCATTGTTTGAATGGCATGTAGTGGGTATGTAGACAGAACTGTAGGCTATGCAGTCTTGTGCCTACACATCTGATTTCACATGGATCTCTTGCACTAAGGTGTGGCCAATAAATAATAAGGCTGTACATAAAATACTGAGTGAATTAAAAGGGAGTGGAGGAACATTGACCTTGGACTGCCATGTGCTTTTTTACTAAGGAGTGGCTTCTGTCTGGCCACTCTACCATACATGCCTGATTGGTGGATTGCTGCAGAGATGGTTGTCCTTCTGGAAGGTTCTCCTCTCTCCGCAGAGGAATGCTGTAGCTCTGGGTTCTTGGTCAACCCCCTCACTAAGGCCCTTCTCCCGCTATTGCTCAGTTTAGACGGCCGGCCAGCTCTAGAAAGAGTCCTGGTGGTTCCAAACTTCTTCCATTTACGGATGATGGAGACCACTGTGCTCATTGCAACCTTCAAAGCAACAGGTATTTTTCTGTACCCTTCCCCAGATCTCGAGACAATCCTGCCTTGGAGGTCTACAGACAATTCCTTTGACTCCATGCTTGGTTTGTGCTCAGACGTGCGCTGTCAAGTGTATCTTATATAGACAGGTGTGTTCCTTTCCAAATCATGTCCAATCAACTGAATTTACCACAGGTTGACTCCAATTAAGCTGTAGGAACATCTCAAGGATGATGGAAACAGAATTTTCCTGAACTCAATTTTGAGCTTCATGGCAAATGTTGTGAATACTTGTGTGCATGTGATTTCTTAGTTTTTTATTTTTAATAAATGTGCAAAAAAACACAAAAAACTTTTTTTCACATTGTCATTATGGGGTATTGTGTGTAGAATTTTGAGGGGGAAAATTATTCCATTTTGGAATAATGCTGTAGCATACCAAAATGTGGAAAAAGTGAAGCACTGTGAATACTTTCTGGATGCACTGTACTGTATATTTGAGGCGACTATAGCACAAAGCAAAGTCCATGCTGTAGTCCCTACAATACAAAGCAGTGCCTATGGGGTCTATTTACGAAGACTTGGACTGAGATAAAGTGGACGAAGATAAAGTACCAGCCAACCAGCTCCTGACATTTTTCAAACACAACCTGTAATATTGCAGTTAGGAGCTGATTGGCTGGTACTTTATCTCAGTCCACTGTATCTCCATTTCAAGTCTCAGTAAATAGACCCCCAGGTAACTACAGTACAGTTACTGGTTTTATTATACATGTTTGATAAAGCTACCATTTGAAGTGCAGCGAAACCGGTCAGGTGCCTGTGTTACCAAGCTACAAGTGTGCTGGAGAAAGGACCCAACCAACCCCTGGACATCACTATCCATTGCATCTCAAGAGGAGCCCAGTAATAGTTAGGATTAGGAGGCTTCAGACTGTACTGTATGAGGAGCCCATCATTAAGAGACATTTGAAGCAAATCAACCTCTAATGGTCAAAATTGCAGTACTCCTCCACTGGACTCCCACCCAAACTGGGTAACTATTGCATTGGACTTTACCATTTTCTACAGAGGTGCTAATAGGAACAGACTATTCCAGCGCAAATCCTTTGCTGCAGACGCACATGGATGGTAACAATTTATCAATTCACTGCATGAATTTGCAATTTCTAATTTAATGTGACATGAATGTTTTTTACAAAGTGTCATTAATTGTGTAATAAACGGTTTTATTAGAGCTATTTATTTGGTCTCTCATATTGTACTATACAAATATAATATTTAGCCCAGTCTTCTTTTCAATGTTGGATTATACATGTGACAGTTGCAGAACAATAGCTGCACTAGTTCATATGACTGACTTGTCTGAAAGCTTCTTTCTACTTTTGAGAAGTAATCCTGCCCCCCCCCCATCCCCCTGACTTACTAGAGTTCTCAATGAAAAAAATGATTTTGGGATTGTGCAATATTACGCTTCTGTATAAATCTGTATAAATATGTGTCGGTTATATTTAAAAAAAAAACAACCAAGCTTTAAAGTGTTATATATTGAACAGAAAAAAGTGAAATTAGCAAAAAGCTACAATCTTAGCCTATATTAAGGCAAATACAGTATGCTCTTCTGATGATCTGATGGATGTTTTGACAACTTTGAGTTAAAGTAATATTCAGTTAAATTGTAGATTTAATGAATGGAGCCATTTTGGTAACATTTTGGATCACGATAACAAATACTAAATTAAGGAGCCTCCACATAATAGGACTAAAGGCCAAGTGTTTCAGATTTAATAATGCGGTTAACCCTCCAAAAGTACTCCAGTGCATTCTCCTGATAATTTTTTAGTATAGTAGTTCACCATTTAAGCCCAGATCAGTACTGTATATACAGTAGGTGCAGCGATGCCACACGCATAATATAAAAACATGACTTACCAGAGAGGTTGGACACCTCTAGTGACAGCAGCTCCCAAAACACAACTAGAGAATTCTGAGCGCAGGATAAGATCTGTCTTTCTACCAATAATATAATCTGCACTTCTGAAATCCCAAAGGAGTCCAAGGCCTGCCATGTTTGACATTACATTGCAAAGTTCTGCTTTTTATATGCCCACATGTTTGCTAATTCACAGGAGCCCTGGAAGTATCCACAAATAGCTGGCTCTGGTGAAAAAAACTTATATAAACCAATAACCTATAATAGTACAGTCCAAAGTCCAATTGCATCTACTATCTATGCTTTTAAAGCATGAGAATATTAGCAAGAATATTGGCAAATGCAGGTAGTAGGTTTGTTAAAGATAACAGGATACAGGTAAGAGAAGATAAACACCAGACAATAGGATAAGGTATCAATCTCTTCTGGGCTAAGTTCCATACAACCGTATAGTACTATGATGCTCCAATAACACAGTGACAGAGCTGGGGAAGTGCAGACCCTTTTATAGAGCCAAGTAAAAACCACATGCACCTGCAGTCTAATCACCCTGAGGTTTAAGTCACTGAAGAGAGTCATGCACACTAACACAGACATGATGGTATTGTGGCAGATGAGTCAGTGGTGCACAGAAGTAGAACCTCCCAGCCCTACTGTACGTAGCTCACTGCTTACAGAATGTCGGGGGGAGCTGCTGGCTGTGCATGCTCAACCACAGGAGCTCCCTCCATCCTCAAACTGCCATCCATCTGCTCCCAGCCCCTGGTGGAACAGTATGTATAAAACTGTGTGTGTATGTACTTGTAGTTATGTATATACTAGTTAATAGCCCATCAAAATGCCACTAACTGACACCAGGGCTGGATTATAGGGTGGGATGGTCGCTACTCACACAAGAGCTGTCGGGTTTCTTGAAGTCCTGCTGCTGGGAGCTGGGGCTCTGTCATGCTGAGGTTGTAGCATTATCCATATATATATATATATATATAAATGCTGTATATCTGTAATGTGCAGGCTATAATGATATTGCACTATATACAACAGTACTGGCACGTGTAAGCTGACCTGTCCCGTCACAGCTCTTGCCCAGTCTAGGGATAGAGGACACCAGTAGCCACCAGCAGCTGGCTGGAGGGGTTTGAGTATGACCTGTGCAGGATGTGGAAGGTCCAAGAACAGTACCCCACCCCTTCACTGATGCGCAGTATATATAAGGCAGCTGAGCCGATTATCTGCCTTCTCACCCGCATCATTTTCAGCCCAAGCGCCGACCCTTTCTCCTCCCAGTCATTGCAGTGCTTACCCCACAGGGGGCCTCACGACTTCCTTTTGGACTGATTCACCTTCTCCCCCCCCCCACCCCGTGTCCCTGCTGCCTGCCCTCTGATTGCTGAAGGGACTGGCTGGTGGTTCCTACATCCATTTCCTAGTTGCTGCTGCTACTTGTTGCTGAGTCCTGGGATTGCAAGTAACCTGGGATTTCAGCTTAGTATATGGAGAAGTGCAGAGTATGCGGTATATGGGGAGGAGCATTGGATTAATTTAACCGTAAGTGGAAATCAAACAAAAGGATAGAAAATCCAGTCAATTTTGAATAAGAAAGTTTGTTATAAATGGCAACTGACACAGTAACGTACCCCCTTCCCCCATTCTCTCTCTCTCTCTCTCTCTCTCTCTCTCTCTCTCTCCATATTCAGCAAGTGTCAGATCAGTGTTTCATTTGACCTGTGTGGCTGCCTCCAGAGGCCACTTCTGCACATAACAGAGGTTAGGAGCAGTTAGCCCAGTGGTTCCCAAACTTTTTCTGAATAACGGCTCCCTAGTGTATCAGAATTTTTTTCACGGCACCCCTAGGCCAAAAGTTACTTATTGGGACATTTTGAAAAAATTATTAAATGAAGTAAATTGTTTTTATATGTCATCCTAAGGTTCAATTATGTGGTGAGGGACAAGATTTGCTTCTGTTTGTTCACATATTTTATGATTGGAAACCACCAGCACTAGTTTGTCTAACAAATCCGGCACTCAGCAATTGGAATAGACAAAGAAAACTTAAATCCCGGTGGCCTCTGTTCACACTGTGAAAATGGTGTTATAGGTATACCGGCACATGCAGTGGTTGAAGTGGGGCGGCATATGGAGGAATGGTATACCGCCACTTCTCCACAGACCCGGATGTTTTTTTTTAAATTGCAGAAGCATGCAGGGGACCTGCGTCCCCTACAGGACTCTGCAGCAGACAGCGCTGGGGCAGTGTGTCTATCCCCAGCGCTGGTGGACCGGAAGGATGTAGCAGCAGACAGCGCTGAGATCAAGTGTCTGATCCCAGCACTGATGAGGCTGCAGCGGCGGAGGCATTTAAAGATTAGCGCCATCTGTGAGCCAATCGCGGTTCACGGAACGGCGGCCAATCACAGGTGGCCGCGGCAAGCCAATCAGCGATGGCCGCGTCATAGGCCCCGCCCCTGGGCTATGACATCAGATTCCACTGGGACAAGGAATAGAGAGGAGGCTGCGCGGAAGAGCAGCGAAGGGGTCCGATAGCCACGGAAGAGGCCAGAAGACATGCTCCAGGAGGAAGAAAAGTCAGCGCCACTGGCCAGGACCGGCCAGCGGCAGAAGACAGAAGAAGCAGCGCTGCTGGCCAGGATGGGCCAGTGGCAGTAGACAGAAGCTGAGGACCGGAGAGGCCACCAGGGGTGGAAAGGAAAAGAGCTGACGAAGCTCCCCCTGGTGCCTCTCCCACCAGGACAGGTAGGCCCTGTCCCCATGTAAAGGGCATAAGGCCCTAGTTCAGAGTGGCCCTTTAGGTAAATAAGGTGACCCTGGGCATTAGGCCCAGGTCACTCAACTGGCCCCATGTTAGGCAGGTGCTAGGCCCGTAGGTGAAGTCAGGCCTCTGGCCTGTGCGCAGTTAGGGGGCGCTAGGCCCAGTTAATAAGTGCCCCCCATCAGGCGATTAAGGGTGATCTGGGCGCAAGGCCCAGGTCACTCCAACCTGTCCCTGGGGCAATGTGCCTATAATCAATAGGGGATAGGTAGGGGACTCACTCTCCCTGTCACTGCTGTCACTCTCTCTGTCACTGTCCCTGTTGTCACTCTCCCTGTCACTGTCCCTATGTCCCTGCTGTCACTCTCCCTCTCCCATAATTGTGGATCATACCGTGTGTCATAATGTGAATTGTGGATCATACCGTGTGTCATAATGTGAATTGTGGATCATACCGTGTGCTATAATGTGAATTTCGGCTCATTCTGTGTGCTATAATGTGAATTTCGGCTTATTCAGTGTGTATAATGTGAATTTTGGCTTATTCATTGTGCTGTAATGTGAATTTCGGCTCGTACCATGTGCTCTAATGTGAATTTCAGCTCATACTGTGTGCTATATTGTGAATTTCGGCTCATACCGTGTGCTATAATGTGAATTTCAGCTTGTACCGTGTGCTATAATGTGAATTTCGTCTCGTACCGTGTGCTATATTGTGAATATAGCACATGGTACAAGCCGAAATTCACATTATAGCACACGATACGAGCCGAAAATGTGAATTTCGGCTTGTACCGTGTGTTATAATGTGAATTTCAACTCGTACCATGTGCTATATTGTGAATTTCGGCTCGTACCATGTGCTATAAGGTGAAAGGGGCACCAGTACTAGATAGTATAAGGGGTTCTACTACACTGGCCATGCCCCCTTTTGAGTGGCCATGCCCCCTTTTGAGTGACCGTACCCCCTTTTCTGGAGCGCGCACGCCTTCGGCGCGCACATTATTTCATCCTTAACTTTTCCATACCCCCACTTCAAAATTTCCACTTCGACCACTGGGCACATGTATAGATATACAGGCACATGGCAGCGGCACTATTATTTATTATATCATATGATACTTTTTATTGCAATAAATGTCAAAAAGTTAAATATATAAATTATTTTGTCCTTTTATTATATAAGGCCAAACAAGGACACAATAAAAAAAAAAATTATGTGCAATTAGGAAAATATATTAATTGTATGAAAAAAAAAACTAATTCAGTACATGAATCAACATATTCAACCTGACAATAAATCCAAATTAGTCATGGGGGCAAAACAAATTAGATTTTTTTTTGGCATGTTTGGTTCTGATTTCATCTGATCATGACATAAATAGAATGGTTAGCACGTACTTTGGGCTTTCATAAGAGGGAATTCAATTAGCCGTATGGTTAAGGATGTTTTGTGTTTGAATACTTTGCTTGATGTATTATGTATTTTAATACAAAGGGATTAAGGAAGTAAATGCTATGATTACCTTGGTGGTGCCAACATATACTAGATAGTGTAATTACAGATGGCTCTCCTGTTAAATGTCTGATTATGATATACAGTATATGGTCTGGACACACTTACCTTTGTGTCTGTTATTAGTTATTACCTAGTCTCATTGGGATCAGTACGTATTACCGCCGGACGGAATCCCAACAGTCGGAATACCGGCACCGGGATCCTGCCCGGCACAATCCTGACAGGTGGGCAAGCGCAACGCAGACCCTTTGCGGGCTCGCTGCACTCGCCATGCTGCAGGCACGGTGCCTCCCTATGCTCGGCACACTAATTTATTCTCCCTCTATGGGTGTCGTGGAAACCCAGAGAGGGAGAATATGTCGGGATTGTGCCGGTCGGGATCCTGGTGTCGGTATTCCGATCGCCGGAATTCCGTCCGGCGGGATCTTGACCGCATCCCGTCTCATCATATTGCTGTTTTGTTCCCAGTTGTAAAGAGGGCAACAGAATATGCTCAAGTCTTGTAAGGCTAACTGTGGTAAAGTATATATAAGCAGGGCTTAAAGTGCTCCAGGAGAGGTGGTGGAACTCATTTCCCCTGCCACCTACCCCCCACCTCCAAGTCGGCGGAGCCAGGGCCAGTGCTAGGATGTTCAGCATCCCCCTGCAAACTATACATTTGTGCATTACCTTCTCATACTTTATAAAGAGACCATGGTCTCACAAGGAAGAGGCATTGGGGGTGATTCAGACCTGATCGATGATGTACGTTTTCCAGGCTGGTGCAAAAATTCCAATTGCACAGCCATTAGCATGCTGATTGTCATGAAGAGGCCGTTTGTGAGTGGTAACAGAGCTTATATTACACACCCTCCCTGAAAATGCTTGGGAACACCTGCGTTTTCCCTGACACTCCCAGAAAACGGTCAGTTACCACCCACGAACGGCCTCTTCGTGTGAATCAGCAGGCGAATGGCTGTGCAACTGAAATTTTTGCACCAGCCTGTTGCTGTCCGGCGATGCCTGTTGTTGTTTGCTGATGCGTGTGCGCATTGCGGTGCATATGCATGTGCAGTCTATTGCTGATCACCCGCTGTGCGAAAACGCACAGCAGTGATCAGATCTGAATCACCTCCATATACTGCTACACATAACCTAAGGTACCATTAAAGTTTGCAAACTGCACACTGCTGTGCACTGCAATAAGACTTTTTTGTAGCATCTGGCATCAGGAAGGATTTGTATTTGCTTACTGTATATCAGAATTTTAGACTTTGACATACAAGAAATGCTACACTGCATATAACAGCTACACTTATTTTCTCTAAATAGAGTCTGACTTGAAACTTGTCACTTTTTAGATACAATTTATAAAGAAAGCAAAGAAAAGTAATAATCAGTCTGCGATACTTAGCCTCCACAGAGTGGATTCTAAACATATAGTGGATTTTGTCAATTTAGTAAATTTTAAACATTAAATATCACTTTAAGTTACATTTTATTATCATACTGCATACTTTTTTAATGACATATTATATAGAGCAGTATAACAGATTATTACTATGCACAGCTATTTATGTGGTTTTAATATGGCATCCCGGCGGTCGCAATGCCGCTGATCACATGAACGACAGCGGCATCCCAAAAATTAAAGATCCCGACAATGAAGGGGGTAAGCAATTTTACCCTCCCCCTGACCTTACCCTAACCCTCCAGGGATGGCAGCTAGGGCTAAACCTCCGGTGGTGGTGGTGGCTAGGGCTATTCCTCGGGGAGTGTCAGCTAGGGCTAATCCCAGCCTCCCAGGCCTTAACCTTAAAGAGAACCCTATACCTTACCTTTGGGGATGTTGGCTGTAGGTGTTCCGGCGCCAGTCCCCTCAGCGGTGTCGGGATTCTGTCATTGCTCACATGACCACTAGTATCCAGACCACTAGGTACTGAACACATCCCATTTATATGATACTGATTTTGCATGCCTATTTACTTAAAAACAAATGTTGAAATTGTTTTCACTTTCAATTTTCCAAAACCACTTTTGGAAAACTTCTAAATATGCAAAGTGTTGCAATCTAAACTAAACACATGCATATTAAACACATTTAAGCACAAGAGACACACAAACCCAACAATTCTATTTCTTTATCTATCATAATTAGCAAATTCTCTCTGTCTCTCTTCCTGTACTAGTTCATGAAACTGGCATTGTGAATGTGTAGTTACCTGGCCATGGTGGTACTACACTAGTCCAGAAATTGATATAGATTTTATTTGGGAATGTGGAGAAGGAACCCATATTGTCTCCCACTGCCTCCAGGGACAAAAGTGAGGGTCACAGCACTCTATAATCATTTAAATGTTTCAATCCCTGACCAATTAAAGAGTGGATTAATTTATCCATCCTCTATCACCATTAGGCATAGCATAACACTACAGCTAAATACTGTGTGAGGCACAGTTTTTCTAGGCTTCCATAATGATCATCCATTCCACATAATTTCTCTTGCTCATCGCTGTACTCTGCCAGGCTTTAGTCTGACACTCATTGCTCGACTTTGTGTACCACAGGGTTGTCAGATGTTTAGTAAACTACCAATGCATTAACCAGAGAAGGGTACTGATGAATGAGAGGGGTAAAATCTGCCACTTAATCACAGCACACTATAGTCTACATTATTTAAAATGATAGTACAGTAGGTTTCCATTATAATGTGATCTCATTGACACCGTTTTTACAATGAATTTTTATGATTCTAGAATATTAACACATTGTCATATTTCCATATACCTCAGTTTTATATTTATATATATATATATATATATATATATATATATATATAGACAAACAGTGTGACCCGGCACTCACAATTCCTTTCTGAGAATTCCATGGCTCACGGTGCCCTCCCTCAGGCAACGACCCGATAATGCACCAGAACAGACGGGCGGCACTCAGAGCATATAATCAAATGAAAAAGTGCAGTGACTTTATTGACAAAGAGACATCAAATGTCTCTTTGACAATAAAGTCACTGCACTTTTTCATTTGATTATATGCTCTGAGTGCCGCCCGTCTGTTCTGGTATATATATATATATATATATATAAATTATTTTTTTTCAAACATGTAATATTACAATATTATACATTGCATTTTATTATTATTATTATTATTATTATTATTTCTATTATTAAAATAGTTAAGGCTTACTTTCTTGATTAGACTGATGTGCATGGGTTCATAAAACTTAATTGATTTTGCATTCTAGGTTCTTTACAAACATTCAGATTAACAGATCAGAGAGACACTGACTTAAGTCCTATTTTTGAAGATCTAAATTTCCAATGAAAACATATTCTGTTGTTACAGTCATTTCAGTTGTTGTTACAGTATATTGACTGAAAGACATGAGTTAAAATTTTGCAAAATATGATTATTGCTTGACCTTGAGGACTGGCCTGTTAGAGCTTTGAAGTAGAGTATTTTGGTGCGCACATTTTAAGGGGATACATATCATAACCCAGCATAGAGGCAGAGAGTCCCCTTGAGGGCTCGCTGTTCTCGGAATGCATTGGGCCCAATGGCTCACTTTGCTCGCCACAGGTTCTATTCCCACTCAGTTGGTGGCATGGATCCACCAACCGAGTGGGAATACCGAGCATTTGTCAGGATTCTGGGCATCAGTATTTCACCAGCTGTCAGGATTCCAGCGTTGGTCTCCTGAATGGCGGAATCCCGACAGCAGGTATATTGACTGCATACATATTTTAAGATATCAGATCTTCAAAGGGTTACAATATTCTCCTTATTTCTGGAATATAAAATCCAGACCTATTAACCCTCATTAACATATGTTGTAGTTTCCAGCAATATTATTTCATAAGAAAATTTTCATTCTTTTTCTGTAAATCTACTATTGATCTATCAATAAACTTGCATGTCACAGCCTAGCACAGAAAATAATTTACATACCAAAGACATATTGCAATATGCATCATATTTGGCAACATCATTACTACAAAACCCTTGAGATGATAACAAATAATTTGCTGAATCTAGTAACATTTCACTATTTAATTGTAAAACTAAGGCATTTTTACAGCATTTGTTGACAAAGCTCAAAACCAATTGATTACATTTTATAATTTATAGCACTATTTTTCAGCACAGAATATTTCAAGCAACACTGCTGTTTTTCTCACTTGGGAGAATGTGAAAAGTTAATAGTATCCCAAAGGCATCTTTTCATGGTCTAAAATAATTTAGAATATGTCAAACATGCCACAACTAGAACACAAATAATCCCAATTTCACTTTTCAATGTGATATGAAAATATTCTATAAATTTATGAAGCCTACAAAGAAATGTACGCATTGCACATTCTGGATGTCTGCAATATTATATTGCATAGGACTACACTATTTTTACATGAATCACAGAGTTTGGACTAGATTATGAAAAGAATTGTAAAAGTATTTTGTAAAATCAGATATTTTGTATATTTATTTGGATTTTATCCTTTGAGTAACAGAAAACAAAAATCAAACAAAATAACAACAGATTAACAAATCAGAGGAGGGAGTTACAAATAAAAAAAAAGGATGGAAGGTAGGGGGGGGGGGGGTGGAGGGAGGAGTTCTTATAGCAACAACACATTGCCCACAAATGTCCCAGAGGCCTTGCAGCAAAAGTTGGCAACAATAGAGTCACTTAGCAAATATACCAAATCCATTTATTTTACAAACACAAATGTATGTTTAATTAACATTGTTGAACTTTAAACTTAATAAAAGCATATTTGTGCCATCATGCTTTTCTGTTGGATGATTGAGTTTCCAAAGATTCTATTAGTATACACAGAACTGAAATCATTTGGGGTTATTTGGTGGCCTAATTAAGTGCAGAAAATGTAATTGTAGAACGTAAAAAATCCTGGTACAGTAACTCAATTTCACTAGCACACATGAATAACAGGAGGTTTTTGTTACCCCAGGTTCTAACTGAGCACAATTCACCTAGACTTTAAATGTAATGTACAGCTCACTGAGGGATTAGGCTTGGCTGTGCTGCACTGAGCAGGCCCATTCCATTATATGACAACTGAACTGAAGTGCATTTACATGTAATACACGTGCTGAGATACTTGTTAGTGCCATTCATTTTTAAAAAAAAAGTACTTAATCTAAACAGATGCATAGACTTTTCTTATAGGAGTTAACATTGGATTGTACTATATTGTCAAAAATGGCCATCCACCCTGAAAAAAACGAACAAACAAAAAACATTAGTAAAAATATCATAAGGATGATGCAGACACTGTTAAGTAAATTAAATGGATATAAAGAAAAAGAATGTGCATGCTGGCTGCTGTTGCTAAGCAACTAGAGCACGCAACTATTTGTCAAGATCCAGAGACAGGTGTCATGATGAGAACTTCTATAGGCGAGGTGCAAGGATGTAAGACAGCTTTGTTGTCTAACTAAAATACAGTAATATGTGATATATGTGTGTGTGTATACATATGTACACAGTACTGTGCAAAAGGCAGGTGTGGGAAAAATGCTGCAAAGTGAGAATGCTTTCAAAAATAGTAGTGTCAATCGTTTAATTCTATCAATTAACAAATGCAAAGTGAATGAAGAGAAGAGAAATCTGAACCAAACAATATTTGGCTTGACCACTCTGACTTCAAAACAGCATCAATTCTTCTAGGTACATTTACACACAGTTTTTGAAGGGACTCAGCAGGGAGGTTGTTCCAAACATATTGTAGTATTAACCACAGATCTTCACATGTAGGCTTGCTCAAATCCTTTTACAGATGGCGCCACGCTAATAGTGGCTCTGTCTGAGCCGCAGTGCACCCGCCTAGCCACGCCAATTGCTGTGAATGGGACAGGCATGCATGTGAGACGTGCTCATGCCCCATTCACAGCAATGGGAGCGTCTCTCTGTGCACTCCCAAAGCGGGGCTAGGCTCTGGATCGCCTTGTCTCACCAGGAGTGCACATCTGCGATGGAGCCGCACTAGATGAGCACAGCTCCATCTGTATCTCTTCATATAATCCCAGACAGACTTCATAATTTTGAAATCAGGGAGCAGTGTGGGCCATATCATCCCTTCCAGAACTTTTTGTTCTTCTTTATGCTGAAGATAGTTCTTAATCACATTGGCTGTATACTTGGGGTCATTGTCCTGCTGCATAATACATTTGGGACCAATCAGATGCCTCCCTCATGGTACTGCATGATGGATAAGTACCTGCCTGTATTCCTCAGCATTGAAGCACAAAGAAACGAGCAATGTTTAGGACCGTAGAGGCAGTGGTCGGCCAAGGAAACTTAGGGGGTAATTCTGAGTTGATCGTAGCAGGAACTTTGTTAGGAGTTGGGCAAAACCATGTGCACTGCAGGGGAGGCAGATATAACATGTACAGAAAGAGTTAGATTTGGGTAGGTTATTTTGCGTCTGTGCAGGGTAAATACTGGCTGCTTTATTTTTACACTGCAATTTAGATTTCAGTTTGAACACACCCCACCCAAATCTAACTCTCTCTGCACATGTTATATCTGTCCCCCCTGCAGTGCACATCGTTTTGCCCAACTCCTAACAAATTTGCTGCTGCAATCAACTCTGAATTAGGCCCTTAGTACATCAGGTGAAAGACACATTATGCTCACTTCCTTTCAAAATCAGAATAAATCCAGCAGTGCCATCATCTCAGAACTGGCAGATACCAGTGGGACCCAGGTATACCCATTTATTGTTTGGAAAAGTCTGGTCAGAAGTGGTCTTCATGGAAAAAATTCAGCCAAACAGCCCATACAGTACCTTCAACATGGAAAAAAGGACAAGTGACTTCACTATGCACGAAAACATAGGGAATGGGTTGCAGAAAAATAACAGCAGGTGCTCTGGACTGATGAATCAAAAAAAGATTGAAATATTTGGCTGTAACAGAAGACAGCTTGCCAAAGGGCACCCAATATTGGTTCAATTTAGAATTCTCTTCATTCATTTTGCATTTTGTTAATTGATAAAATTAAACTGTTAAAACTTCTATTTTTGATAGCATTCTTACATTGCAGAATTTTTCCCATATATATAGTTTATTCTGCTGCCTTGGAGTGCAGCCATCTCCTGCCATGCTTCCTAACACACCTATTCAGTCAGTCCCTGGCACTGAGCTGATTCCTTTAACTATTGAGAACTTAACGATTGAGCGAGTTAGAGATTTTAAACTCTTGGGCACTGTATTTTTAGATGATTTGTTGTGGGCTACTAATATTGCAGGTATTGCAAAGAAAGCCCAGCAGCGCCTATTTTTCCTTAGGAAACTGCGTGCTGCAAACCTATCCAGGGCAAATTTAGTTAGGCTTTATCGCTGTGTAATTGAAAGCATGCTGACCTACTGTATTATAGTGTGGTATGGTAACAGGACCAAGGGTGAGCGGAAGATACTGGAGCGTGTTGTACATACAGCTAGGAGTATCGTTGGCAGTGAGCTTCCATCAATTGATGATATTTATGTTGAAAATTGCCTCCGCAAAGGAAAAAGCATTGTACAGGATTGTTATCATCATAACCATTGCATCTTCTCCCTTCTTCCTTCCGGTAGACACTTCAGGTGTATTAAAACGAGAACATCTTGTTTTACGTACAGTATCTTTCCATCTGTTATTGTTCGTCTTAATTTGACTGGTGATTTGTAATGGTTTATGTGAATGTCCCAGATCTTAATTTCGTTGTTTCTTTTCACAATGACAATAAAAATATCTATCTATCTATCTATCTAATCACACTCTGGCCAACCCACTGGCCACTGCTCAGTATCAGTGCTCAGAGCACCAGGCAGATGAGAGTATTATTATTATTATTATCCTTTATTTATATGGCGCCACAAGGGTTTCACAGCACCCGATTACAGAGTACATAAACAAATAATCAAAACAGGAAAACAGTGACTTACAGTTGAAGACAATCTAGGACAAGTACGGGGTAAAAAACATAACTACATTAGTGGATTACACCATAAATAGTATAGGGTGGCAGAAAACCACAGGAGTTGGTGCAGTTGAAGATTTTTAAAGTAAGAATAGGATAAGCACATGAAGGAAAAGGGCCCTACTCATGAGAGTTTACATTCTAAAGGGGAGGGGAAGACAGACATGGATGACACAGATGGAGAGCGTGGAACAGAGGGCTAGGATGAGATTTGGCTGGGTTTGGTGAAGAAATGGGTCTTGAGAGCCCATTTGAAGTTTTGTAGAGAGGTGGAAAGTCTAAGGGGGAGAGGTAGAGAATTCCAGAGAGAGGGAGCAGCACATGAAAATTCTTGAAGGTAGAAGTGGGAGGAAGTAATCATTAGGCAGGAGAGTCGGCATGCATTTGCAGAGCAAAGAAAATGGATGGGAGTGTAAAGGGAGATAAGTTCTGAGATCTATATGGGAGAGGAGTGGGTAAGGGCTTTTGTAGGAAATTGTGAGAAGCTTGAATTGGATTCTGAAAGGGAAGGGAAGCCAGTGAAGGGCTTGTATTAGAGGGGAGGTGGATGTACTGCGTTCAGTGAGGAAGATGAGCCGGGCTGCAGCATTGAGGATAGATTGGTGTGGAGAGAGGCATTTGTCAGGGATGCCAGTCAGAAGGAGATTACAGTAGTATCAAGCTCCTTCTGTTCTCTGGTGATTATTCCCACCTGACTATGGGAACCTGGAAAACCTGGAGTTCCAAACTACCATTGCTGTTGCAGAGTGCACAGGCTTTGTTTTCCTTTCCCTTGGAGGGAGCAGAACCCACAGAAATGTGGGCAATTCAGGTGAGAGACAAACCCTTTCACCACTATATATATATATATATATATATATATATATACACACATACATACACACGCATATATTTTCCATATATTTCCATATAGGCACTCCATATAAGTATACAATAAATTTATTTGCCTTGGTGTCCTCCTTAGGAACTGCAGAATCCAAATATGTAGTGTATATTGGTTGCACTGATAGGACATACTATATAGCAATTCTAAAAAGTGATGCTGAGTTTATAGTGCTGAATCAGCACTGAGTGCATGCTTCCTATATAAAATACACACACACCCATATTATATAGCAATTCTAAAAGTAGATGCCGAGTTTATAGTGCTGAATGAGCACTGAGTGCATGCTTCCTCTATACAATACACACACGTTTCCTAGATTTTGTACCAGTTATAATGATCCACTAGGAAAATATATATTTTTTTTTGTTATATTGTTTATGCAGCTAGTGAGATAAAATAACTATATTTTGAATTGAAGTGTGGTTTAAACCAGCCTTAAGGCATATATATGACAATAGCCTCAGAGCACTGCTCTAAGCTATTAGGGTGCCCTGTTCATCCCACAGTCTACCAGTGACTTATTGAAGGGGTATTTTTAGAGGACTGGAATGGTTTAATATTTTGGAAGTGATTGGGCCTGATCATGCCCAGTTAGACATGGACACACTTCCTTCCTGCTGATTCCCTTTTTAGAATGGCCCCTTATTGATAGGCCCCTTATTGTTAGGTATGCTTTCTGCTTCCCTTACCTCTAACTTCTTCTCACATAATGTCACTGACCTGCCCATTACTTTGTCACACAAGTTGAAATGTCACTACTTTGAAAAAGATCAACACCCTTGCTGTCACCATCGTGATGACCTGTCGCTAAGTTTTTCTAGCTCCGCCCACATCAAACATGGGACACAGGCACAGGCTGAAGATGAATAACAATAACATATCACTGCTCTGACCTTCGTAATGCTCTGGAAATACATATAATTGAGGCTATTATTACTTTGTCTACAACAGTATAATTTATTATTGATGATCTTTTTTTTACAGTCATTATGTCTATACCGTATTTCCCATGAATGTTCATTTTTCAGTGACAGATTTTGTTTTGATTAGTATTGTCTTCCAACTTGATTGTTTTTGTATTCATTTACATTTTTACTTGGAAATATGTTTGTTTATTCTCATATCACTTGCACTGTATTTTGTATTTTCTATTTAGCTTAATTACATTTGCCTGACTTTAGTTTGTCTTTTTATGATTTAGACATGTTGCTGTTCATTTCAAGTGTATTTTTTGTTTTTTACAAAAGATGCTCTTCCATTTTGTGTTTACTGTACAGTAACTTAACTCCCATTGTTTAAAGGGCAATATTTGTTTGAAAATTATATAAACTATACATACATTCATATCTTAGGTCAACTCTGAGATAAAGTGGATGCAATGGCCACACCTACATAACAAATCTTGCCTTTTGAACAGAGAAAGAAGTCATATCACATTTGTAAATTGAAATTGCCTTACTTTAGAGGGTAAATGCAATTATTTCCAATTAAAATGTTAGGAACACTGCCACTGGAGATATCTGGCTGCTCCGCTGATGCTAAGTGTCATAAATTAGCCACGTGATGCATATCAATTTAGAGTGTTCCCTACTTAACCATGCACATGATTATGCTAATCACAGCACTCCAGAACCTCATATCAGCTTACATTTTCTGTTGATTTTTAATAAAACACAGGAAGTTTATGTTTTATATTATGCTTCAGACATGGGGATTTATAGCAAAGCACTATGTCTAAAATATACTAAAACATATTTTTTATTATTCCATATTCATAAAATAGTAAAAACTCAAAATATACCTACAAGGCAATTGACTCCAATTTTTTATTTTAACCTAGACACTAAGGGCCCGAATCAGACCTGATTGCTGCTGTGCATTTTTGTACAGCGGCGATTATCGTACTACTGTGCTTGCGCATGCACCGCAATGTGCATGCACACCGCCAAACAGCGACAGGATGGTGCGAAAATTTTGATTGCACGGACGTTCGCAAGGTGATTGACAGGAAGAGGACGTTTGTGGGTGGTAACTGTCCGTATCTGGAAAAACACAGGCGTTCCCAAGTGTTTTCAGGGCGGGTGTGTAATGTCCGCTCTGGCCTCGATCAGCTTGATTCCTTCGCACTTCGCATTGAGCTAAGCACAGACTGCACACACTGCACAGAATGTGAAACACATTTGATGGTGAGTGTGATGCGAGCAGTTTTGCAGCTATCCGTTGAATGAGGGGAATTTTCGCACAGCGTACACATGAAATTGCACACTTGCACGGGGCGAATTTTCACTCACCCTTGGCGGTGACTATCTGATCTCAGGACAGTGTAATTTGCAGCATAGCGATCAGGTCTGAAATGGGCCCTATGAGCACAGATGTATACATAGATACAGAGAATTTTGAATTATATAGTAGATGTAGTCAAAATGTAGGTATTTACAATGTCAACATTCATAATACTGACATCACAAAATAGGGCTTAATGAAGTTGCCAGAGGTGCGGGACTTTGTAAGAATCTGCAATTTTTTAAAACAGCAATCATTTACAAGACAACACCAACCTTGCTTTGATTTGGAAATGATTGCTGCTTTAAACAAATCGGCAGACTCACACAAAGTCCCACACCTCCAGCAACTCACAGGCTATTACATTTAGCCCATAGACAGTTATTATGTTGTTAAAATGTTAAAATTGAACATGTCAGTATGTACAGAATATTGACATGTTTGTAATGTCGACATGTGAAACAACTAAATTCTGCACGGACCAGCAGCGGAGAGTTAGGGTTAGGTTGCAGGAGGCATACTTACCGCTGCAAGTGCAACTGGATCCGCCGGAGAGTCATCAACAGATGACCACCATACCCAGAAGATATCACTGGAACCAAGAACCCACTGTACCAGGTAAGTTACCGCTAGACCACCAGGGATATTTTGTCGACATTCTAGTCCTATCGACATTTCATTGGTGTCAACATGATGACTGTCAAAGTCAACTATGCGAGAATACTGACATGCTGCAGGTTGGAAATTCTCATATCGATATGATGTCGACAAAATATACCACAGTACCACACCCTGGAAGATAACATATTTAACTTTGGCGAGCAGTACAGCCGTTTCCACTTACAGAAAAAAAAATTGCAAAAATAGTGACATTCTGAATGCAGAATAATGTATGCACATATGACTTGTTGAAAAGGTTTTGATAAAATCAATGCATACCTGAACCCCCAGGCAAGAACAAAAGGAAGAGCCTCAGATATAGAGATCAATTCATACAGGATGGTAAAAATTTATTTATAAGAAAGCTTGAAATGTTAGTGGTACTCTGAGGGAATATAAAAGCTCCTCATTCAACTATGTTGCAATGTAATAACACAAGGAAATGTATACAATTATTGGAGTATTGGTTAATGTAGGTTTACAGAGTGCAATCTGCGCAGAATGATTGCTTTCATTTCATTAATGAAATTATCTTTCAAAATTCTGAAGTTTCAGCATTAAAAGAGGAAGGATAGATCAGCAGAGAAAAATGCCTACTGGCAACAGTGATAATGCTTTCCTAAAAAGTTTGTTGTCTCTTTGAACTGTTCAGTAGAGAGAAAAAAAACACATTTAAAAGGAATTGATTAATTTCTGCAAGAGAAAGCACAAAATACTGCGTAACATAAGGGCTAGTATACATTTTGCTCAAATATAGCCTAAAAAAGTCATACACTAATTCTGAGCTCTGTCTATAATGTAGCTACAGCATAAACATAAAAAGTTGTCATGTTTATTATAGAATTATATATCTAAATAATTCAAATATTCCATTCCATTGTATCTGAACAAGTCACGATATATGGAAATTGTGTTGTGTGCTGTGGTGAGGAAAATGTGCTGTACAATATCAGAATACAGATACGTGCAGTATGCTTGCTATAATACACATTCTAAAGCAGGGAAAACACAATGTGCAATAATATTTTATTCTCAACAGCAACATAAAAAATAGAGAAATTTGTTTGAAAAATACAACTGCAAAGAGAAAGGGGCTTTATCAGTATAAAAATCTAATTTGCCCTTATAATATTATTTATCCCATTATAATTGATACATGGAATAAATAATGCAATTTTGATGCTGGTTTGGCTTCTAAAAGTATCACTCTTTGTTTCATTTTAAGTGGGGGTGTATATGAGTTGCAACTTGTGATATTTTCCTTTTAATACAGTGTTGCCTAGCAACTGGCATCAAGTTAAAACACAAATTAACACTGAATATTGTGAATATACAAGTCATTTTGCATAAGAAATATTAATGTAGTACATTAAAACTGATGCAAAGAGATAGGTATTGTAGATGAATAAAATTACGGCATGAAAACATCCAATACATTTACAACTTTCTGAATTTTGGTAACATAAACGGTCTTAAAACGAACTTTGATTTTTCAGTACAGTAAAGCTTGTGCCATTTTAAAATGATATTATTTCCACTCTAATTATTAGAATATTGCCTGAAACTATGGCATTTTTTCTTTTTACTGAAAACCCAGACGTTTGTGCCATGATATTTTCGTTTTCATTGGCTGACACTAATAAAATATTAAACTGAAGTCAAATACAATATAAAATTAATTTGTGTTGTTCTGGCTCCAAAGATATGGCTCCCCAGTGACTATTTAAATTGGTGAAGTTGTAAAATAAAGACCAGTTTAATAATGAAATAGATATTTACTATGGACCCAGAATGTCAGGAGGCATGGATGAAAATGCCCGAAAGGAACATCTATATCAGCCCCTAGGAAGACATGACTCCCCCCATCTCCAAAGTGAATTTCTTAACCAAGGTGACCTTGACAAGACCTACTGTGTCAAATTCTATTTTTAATATTTAAATAACGTGAATCCATGTCCTAATTATATTATCTGTAAAAATGAAACAATATCATATATTAAGAAAAATAAACATGAATAATTGTTGAAATCTATTCAAGGAGAAACGTTCCCTAGTACAGTTGTAAGTTGACTCTGATGCTTTGCAAATGGCAGAACTTCCCATCCTCAGTCCTCAAGGCACCCCAACAGTCCAGAATTGAAGGATAACCATGCTTGGGCACAGATGACTCAATTAGGACCTTAGTCAATTTGATTTAACCATCAATGCTCAGCCATGGATATCCTTAAAATCTGGACTGTTAGGGGTAACTTAGATGGGAGTTCTATTTAAGATGAGATGTTGCCTATAGCAGCCAATCAGATTCTACTTCTCATTTATTTAGCACCTTCTAGAAGATAATACCTGGAATCTGATTAGTTGCTATGGGCGACATCCCATCTTAAATAGAACTCCCATCTTAGTAAATTTACCCCTTCGGGTGCCTGAAGAACTGAGATTGGGAACCACTGGTATATGGCACAGGGGACCAAAACATTTTGTGGCCTGAGGCCACAATTGCCTCCCTGTGTGCAATGAGAATACAGGTTGAGTATTCCTTATCCAAAATGCTTGGGACCAGAGGTATTTTGGATATCGGATTTTTCCGTATTTTGGAATAATTGCATCCCATAATGAGATATCATGGTGATGGGACCTAAATCTAAGCACAGAATGCATTTATGTTACATGCACACCTTATATACACAGCCTGAAGTAAATTTTAGCCAATATTTTCAATAACTTTGTGCATTAAACAAAGTGTGTGTTTATTCACACAATTCATTTATGTTTCATATACACCTTATACACACTGCCTGAAGGTAATTTAATACAATATTTTTTTATAACTTTGTGTATTAAACAAAGTTTGTGTACATTGAGCCATCAGAAAACAAAGATTTCACTATCTCACTCTCACTCAAAAAAAGTCCGTATTTCGGAATATTCTGTATTTCGGAATATTTGGATATGGGATACTCAACCTGTATCATACTTGCCTACCTGACCCTCTCCATGAGGGAGAAAATGCTCTGTTCCTGGACTTTCCTGGTAATGTATGATTGCCATCACCTGTGGTGAGCTAGTTAATTGATAAGAAAGGGGTTTCACCACATGTGATGGCAATCATACGTTACCAGGAAAGTCCAGAAACAGAGCATTTTCTCCCTCATGGAGAGGGTCAGGTAGGCAAGTATGACCTGTATCAACTTCCCATTTTATATTGCGCACACACAATTACATTTGACATACTTTGGCTGGAAAATACCATGACATTTATTAATATAATAGTTAAAGTAGAATTTGTACTGAATATTTTTAAAGGAAATATATTTAAACTAATAAACCTATCTGTATTTAAATGAATATGCCTTTACTTTATGTGTATTAAACACTAAAGAAAAAAATGCACTGAAACATATGAGTTTCATTTAATCCTCACTAGCATAATATGCTGTGTCTTTATATATACTGGAATTTGTCCGGAAGGAACAAGATGGCAACCAAATACCAAATGTTCTTATGCTAACAGAGAAGTGATTTTTATCTTGCAGGCTGTCAGTTAAGACTGATTAGGCAACCAACTGAACCATAAGTAATTTAGAGCAACATACTCTGACAGTCTGTGCTTCATACAAAGACTTCTTTGGAAAATAAATGTACTTGTTCACTGTACCTTTGGTATGGTAGTTATCAGCCTGGAATAGAGTTAGGTTACATGAATATAAATATATTGAATATATCTCTACATATACGCAAGTGCAATTTCATTGATGTGCTTTAGAAACAATACAAGCCATTCAATCAAAGGGCAAGAATGCATCAGTTTTCTGCAAATTACATTTCAATCTCTGCCTGCCCCTTGGAAAATAGAAATAGTAAGTTCTGCAGCATGAGGTTACTTATTTTAAATGGGACTACATGTGAAATAAAACTATCAAGCTGTGCTGTGTAGAAACATTAGTGCAGATGGATCGCTGTTTGAAATTCTAACTCGAGCTGTACTGTTTAAATATTTCCTTTGTTAACAAATAAAAAAGAATCATAACGCAGGGTTAGAACAAAGTGATTTTGCATATGAAATAAATCTGTAAACTAATTAGGATACTATTCATGCTTATATTAAAGCACGGAAAATAGATAATACTTTTTTAATGTAATTACTACAGTTAAAAGCACAACACTTTAAGCATTGAATTGGATTACATTGTAAGGGTTATTCGTGAATGCTAAAAATCATGGTTACTTGTGAACACCGCTTTTCTTTTTTGTGATATCATTTTATATAAAATGTATAATTGAAATGTATGTCAACACATGCATATTTTGGCACATTTATATAGCTGTAACTGCAGGTGGCGTAACATTTAACCAATTTATATCAGGCCAAAAATTAAAGCATCTGTTTGGAAAGCATGGTAGACATAGTGGTTAGCATTACTGCCTTTTAGCGTTTAGATCATGAATTCAGTTCCTGGCCAAGAACTTTCTGTGTGGTGTTTATATGTCCCCCTCCTTCCATGTGTTTGCATGGGTACCCTACAGAGGCTCCGGTTTCCTCTCAGACTCCAAGAACATACTGGGAGGATGTCATCTGACATAAAATTAACGCTAGTGTGCATGCGTGTAAATTTTATATAGCATATATGTTGTAAGCTCCACTGTGGCAGGGACTGATATGACTGCTGTCAGAGATCCTCTACTGTTAGAGGGCGGAGTTCAGGCAAAGCTGGATTTGGTCATTGAAGAATTGCTCCTTGCACAGACAGCTGTCACTTGTATTGTCTATTAGTGTCTGTGAAATTAAGATCACGTGTATCTGCACAATGAGACTCACTGAACAGAAATGAGTATTAAATAAATCAAGTCTTAAATATATTATCATCATGTTCTGCTATTTAAATCTGTTAACCAGTTAATTGTATTAAACACTTACTTGTTAATACATACCTCCCAACATGACCCTCTCTAGGAGGGACACAATGCTCTGCTTCTGAACTTCACTCTGAAGTTATAATTGCCATCACCTGTGGTGAAACACCTTTCTTATCCATTAACCTGTTCAACACAGGTGCCAGCAATCATGAATTAAGAGAAATTCCAGGAGCAGAGCATTTTGTCCCTCCTGGAGAGGGTCATGTTGGGAGGTATGTTAATATACGTGGTTCTTGGAGACAGAGTTTAAATTTACATGTAAACGTCTCTGCTACAGATCTACATCTAGCAATGTTAAGAGCTCAGGCTGCCTAACTGTTACATATGTCACTACACATCAGGCCAGGAGCCAGTTGCCATTCTCAGTAAGTCCAGACCACTTTGTGCTGCACCCAAGGCCCTTGTCATGCCACCAACCAAATCCTATGTCACCAGTTAAGGAAAATGAATGACAAACAAATCTCCCAATGCTGCAAGTCGATTTGTCTTTTTTAGGTGTTTCTTGTCTTGCCATGTGTACCTCTGCCTCTTTTCCAACCTTTTATGTATGTACATCTATCTCTTATTTGTTCTTTGGGAGGGATGCAGAAAAGCGTATTTTGCAGTCAAACCTCTTGATAATATAGTTTTGGGAGGTTTGGCTGCTTACAGCATATGCACCAATCTCTGGACTGTATCGCCGGTAGGTTTCTTTCTGTGTTTCCTCCCTGCCAGCACTCCCCACAGTGTGTGTGTCACTTAGCGCATGCGCAGAAGGACTTCCAGGACATTCACCTGGAAATCCTTATATCAAAAAGAACAGCTCTTACTGGGAGAGCTGTCCTTTGTGATTTTCTTAAAGAATATGGCATTAGTAAACACCACTATGCAAGTGATGAGTGGAGGAATGCATAGCATTCAAAATGTGATTCATCATGCATCCTTTATCTCTCTTACTCCATGTTTGTTTCCCTCTTCAACCTTCTGTTTATGAATTTCTGTCCCTTTCTTACTCTTCATTTTTGTGCTTATCCGTCTTCTTTTCTCCTCTCAGCCCATTTCTTTCATCTTCACTACTGTACATTTTGGGACAGACTCTCCATTTTTCATCTACAGAATATTTGTATTTTTTCTTTGTGTGTGGTCTGTGTATCCCTTTGTGCCTTCTTTTTCTTTCTTCTATATTGTTATGAGCAAGTATAGGAAATAACAGAAGCTTTTGGCAAATGTAGATGTGTTATGCCAGGGCTCTCTGGAAGTAACACCACAGACACTGGTGTGAGTGCTCATAGTTTATACTAACTTTTATAACATGCCAATGTAATGACATCATTTGTATCACTCTTCAGCTTTATATATAACTGTGTCACTAGTATAACTGTAAACATGCTGTTAAAGTAGCATGTTAAAAGTTATATTAGTGACAGGAAGTAGCATTTATGCTAGTGGCCAAAATTGTGGAAAACTTTTGGAAAATGTGTGTTTTTAGGGTTTAATTGCGTATAACCAGAGGTGTAGCGATGGTGGCTCCTGTGGAGCACGGGCTCCGAAAAAGTTAGTGGGCGCACCGCCGCCTGCTCACCCCCTCCTTCTGCCCACTATACCAGGGGCCACTGTACAGGCAGCCGCAGAGCAGGAGGAGGAGAAGCAGAGGGACGCACATTGACTCGGTCTTGGAGACTAGGTAGTGAACAAGGCAGGCCAGAGGTGACAGCAGGAGACACAGTCGGCACATGCTGGAACTCTGCCGCCCTCTTTATACAGTATGTCTCACTGTCTGCTTGTAACTGTGCAGCAGGTTACTTCTGTCCTGCTACACCACTCTCTGCCTTGGCTACTGCAGCACCTCTTTCTGCCCCAGTTGCTGTAGCATCTCTTTCTGCCCTGGATGCTGCAGCACCTCTTTCTGCTTTGGCAGTTGCAGCACCCCTCTCTGCCCCAGCTGCTACAGCACCTCTCTCTACACTGATGCTACAGCACCTTTCTCTGCCTCAGCTGCTGCTACAGCACCTCACTCTGCATTAGAAGCTGCAGAGAAACATGTATAAGCGGCTCTACTGTGGCATAACCTCCCCTATATTTTTGTGGCATACCTTCGACATGCACTGCCCCTGTTTTGCTCATGAGGGGAGCCCAAAAGAAACTTCCACCATGAGCTCCACAAGGTCTAGAACTGGCCCTGTCACCAATGTAGGCTTTTTCTATTTTTTTCTTTTGAAAGGTAACATGCACCCAATTCAGTACAGGGTAGGGGGCGCCAAAACATACCCTTGCTCCTGGCACCATGGCACCTAGCTACACCTCTGCTTATAACTGCATTATTTTTAAAGAAAATCCCATGAAGGTATATTTCACTGGAAAGACAATTTTATACATAATATAATGCACTTCACATATAATGCAATATAATGCAGTTCACCGCAATTAATTATCTTTACTACATAAACAGTTATAGCTAAATAAAGCTAGGGAGACTTTGTTATGTAAAGAGAGATTTTTTTCTACTCAAAACTGACCAATAGGAATGATTGTTCTGAAAGCCAATTAGTTGTTGCGATGCCACAAAATGGATCCAATAAGGTGTTAGCATGAGTGAGCTCACATTTGTTGCTACCAGAATTGACAGTAAAACATTTTATTTAGTTGTTTGATTATCACAAAGATGGTCACTATTTTTATGCATTTTTCTTTTACTTTAATTTCCTAAAGTAAGCTGTGTAACTTATTTAGTATGACAAGCAAAGTAAAAAGAATTGACAGGTTACCTAGAAAGAGATACTAAATAATGACTTTACGTGAAGAAGGTGACACTCAAAGCAAAATGATAAGTAGGTGGAAACATAACCAAAGGAGGAACTTCGAAACTGTGGAATAATAATCAAAAACCTAGCCCATTCAAAATCAAACTGGTAAAGGTAGAAAAAAAATCCACAACACCATGCTGTGATAGAAGAATGAAAAACTTGTGCTTGAGTGATAGAAAAAAATCATCTGAGGGAGCTAAAAATGATTTACGGAAATGTGATTTAATCAGTGCAAGGACTGTTTGATTCAGACTGCAATATCTTGGATTCACTAAGGGTCTAATACAGTAAGGATAGCAAATTCTGCTAATCAGCAGAATTAGCTATCCTTTTGCTCGCATGCTGGGGGCCGCCCAGCGCTGGGCAAGGCCGCCGGCATACTGACCGTTGCCTCCTCCCCTTCGACAAGCACAAATTATGATTGCTTCACAATTTCTGCTTGTCAGCAGAAACTAAAGATGACTCCTGTCGATGCAGCTTAGCTGTGACCGCAGGAGTACTGGTGCCATTTTACCACGCCCCCGATATGCCCCGTTCGCGCAGCACCACCCACCGTTCATGTTGCCCCACCCCAGCAATGCTCCATCTCCTCCCTGGATTGGCAGGCAGAGGCAAAAATGTGGGCGCATGCACAGGACAGGCGCTGCACATGCGCCCGCATCTTTTCAGCAAAAATTCTGGTTGGATCGCACACTGCGATCCAACCTGAGTTAGCCCCTAAATGCCATCAGCTAAAAGATTAGCATGAGCTAAAAAGCATATTAATCGGTCAGACCTGTCCACCAGTCACGTGACACCAACCGTCTCCCATACCCAACCCATTTAATTCTACAGCATTTTGTACTGCTCATTGGGGGTCATTCCGAGTTGTTCGCTCGTTATTTTTTTCTCGCAACGGAGCGATTAGTCGCTAATGCGCATGCGCAATGTCCGCAGTGCGACTGCGCCAAGTAAATTTGCTATGTAGTTAAGTATTTTACTCATGGCATTACGAGGTTTTTTCTTCGTTCTGGTGATCGTAATGTGATTGACAGGAAGTGGGTGTTTCTGGGCGGAAACTGGCCGTTTTATGGGTCTGTGCGAAAAAACGCTACAGTTTCTGGGAAAAACGCGGGAGTGGCTGGAGAAACGGAGGAGTGTCTTGGCGAACGCTGGGTGTGTTTGGGACGTCAAACCAGAAACGAAACTGACTGAACTGATCGCAGATGCCGAGTAAGTGTGGAGCTACTCAGAAACTGCTAAGAAGTGTCTATTCGCAATTCTGCTAATCTTTCGTTTGCAATTTTGATAAGCTAAGATTCACTCCCAGTAGGCGGCGGCTTAGCGTGTGCAAAGCTGCTAAAAGCAGCTTGCGAGCGAACAACTCGGAATGACCACCATTGTTGCGTTTTTGTTATGACAACAATTGTGTGTATGAAATTATAGCACTTTCACAAATTGTCTGAGTTAATAATCAGCAGACACATTTTGGATGTAAATAAAATATATATTTTTTTTACTTTCTTTAAATTTGAACCCGAATATGACTAAGGCAAACATGCACCCAACTGTTTCAGCACAAACCAGAGTATTCTCAATGATTGCTAACTTTCACTATGAAGTGCTGCATAGCGTAAACATTTCGAAGTGTTTGTTCTACGGCTCATGTCTTATGCAAGCTACAGTCTGCAATAAAATAATACATTTCTTTTTCAGATTGTCTTATGTATTCAAGAAATAGATTTTCCTTATAAGGACAAGTAACAACATAAATGAAATTTCAAAGGAAGGGGTATATTTACTAAGGTCCCGATTTTGACCGAGATGTCGTTTTTTCTTCAAAGTGTCATCTCGGTAATTTACTAAGCAAAAATCACGGCAGTGATGAGGGCATTCGTAATATTTTGGAAGTCTTAGGAAAAAATCACGAATCAATACACCATCGGTCAAATACGCCTGCAATTTGGTTGAAATCGGGAATTTACTAAAAAGTGCAAATCACAAACACTGCCGACAATAGCCAAACACTGCCGTGCAGAAATACAAATCGTAAAAAAGTGCTAAAAAAAACAGACCTGCTTTTTTATCCCGTGTTTGAATAGGCATGCAGGGATCCATGAGATCCGTGCATGTTTATCAGTGGGAAGGGGATGGGAAAGTGTTAATTTTTTGAATAAAAAATGCGTGGGGTCCCCCCTCCTAAGCCAAACCAGCCTCGGGCTCTTTGAGCCGGTCCTGGTTGCAAACATATGGGGGAAAAATTGACAGGGGTTCCCCCATATTTAAACAACCAGCACCGGGCTCTGCGCTTGGTCCTGGTTCCAAAAATACGGGGGACAAAAAGCGTAGGGGTCCCCCGTATTTTTGAAACCAGCACCGGGCTCCACTAGCTGGACAGATAATGCCACAGCCGGGGGTCACTTTTATACAGCGCCCTGCGGCCGTGGCATTAAATACCCAACTAGTCACCCCTGGCCGGGGTACCCTGGAGGAGTGGGAACCCCTTCAATCAAGGGGTCCCCCCCCTCCAGCCACCCAAGGGCCAGGGGTGAAGCCCGAGGCTGTCCCCGCAATCCAATGGGCTGCGGATGGGGGGCTGATAGCCTTTGTTGTAAGTTATGAATATTGTTTTTAGTAGCAGTACTACAAGTCCCAGCAAGCCTGGTGCTGGTTGCTTAAATATGGGGGAACCCCTGTCAATTTTTTCCCCATATTTTTGCAACAAGGACCGGCTCAAAGAGCCCGAGGCTGGTTTGGCTTAGGAGGGGGGACCCCACGCAATTTTTTTTTTAAGTTTAAACATTTTTTTTTTTTTTTTACAAGGTGCACAATGAAGCCCAGCACGGATCTCTCAGATCCGGCTGAGATTCATTGTATTAAAGTCGGCAGTGTTTTACAAGTCACTCACGTAAAACACTGCCTAAAAAAACGAATGACATCGACATCGGAAAAACCGAAAATGCAGAATACGGCAGCTTAGTAAATTAGTCGTAATCAATTCAAAAAGTTGCATATTTACACTTTCGATGTCATTCGTGATTGAACTTTGACCTCAAACGGGAAAATATGATTCTTAGTAAATTTACCCCGAAGTGTGTTGTTTTAACCTATTAATCCTACAATACATGCAATATATTATTTACCTCTTTTAGGGGTATTTTTACAAGCAGAAATTGGCTGCTTGATTTAGAAGGGCAAAAATACTTAATGTATTTACTATTGTTGCCCTTTTAAATTATTGGAATATGGAAATAGAGGAACCATGCAGATATGGGGGATTCTTAATATTTGCATTAATACATATTTCTGTTTTTGGGCAATATCCTGCAAATATTATAAAATATTATAAAATGAGGTCCAGTCTTCTCCTGTAGTATTTTGGCTGGAGGAGTGGGCGTATTTGTAGTCTGCAATCAGTTGTAAGCTGGTTCTTTGATGCTAGTGACAGTGAAGTTGATAGACTGGTATGCTCCAATGTTATCGGATTCTCTAACTATAGGGTGCACCTATTAGGAACTAGTGGGATATCTTTCATGCATTTTTCTATCCCATGGATAGTTTCTTCTGAAGGCCCTAGTGATACAACTATTTGGCATAATATGTGGGTATGAAATTTAGATAGGCTCAGAGAGGAAGGGAATGTGAAGTGTCCTGTTACCTGAGAAGTAAATAGCAGATGAATGTGCACAGCACAATCATGAAAAGAGAGCTGGGGTTTGGAGACTAGGTCAAAGGTGAGCTCAGGGTTGATGGGGCTATGATGATTTAGGAGGCAACTGGAGTACATGATGATGAGGGGGTATTGAGGATATAAAAATAGCACTCAACTCCACTATTAGGTGGTGCTACACACACATTTGGGTGGTGGTAACCCCCATCACGTGGAAGAGCTAGACACACTTTGCTGGTGTTGCTGTGCAGAGTATACATTTTAGATATTGATGAGTGCATATGCTAATGACATCTGCTCAACTTGACAGAAAGATAATGTGGTTGAACATATCACACTATGGGGGACATATATGAAGAGGTGATAAGTTCCAAATGCATTATAACCAGCACTATGGAGCACTATGTTAATACATCTCAGTGCTATTGCAACTTGCTTTTACTCAATAATCTATCTCACTGTATATTACAAAGCTGAGTATGGTGAATATCAATAATTGACTGCAGTCTTTACACAGTACAGTCTACCTTTCCAACCACACAAACTAGGGTACAATTTTCTCAGCAAGTAGTTAAGCTAATATTGTATTTTGGACTGTGAGGGAGGCAAATGGAGCGCTCGAAGCACACTGATGCAGACACAGGGAGAACATACAGTTTTCACACCAGTGAGGTGCATTTCGGATTCAAACTCATGATGCCAGTGAGGTAGAAATGCCTCAGTTTCAAAATTCAATGGTAACTTGTACTTTAGAGCCAGTAAAAATGTGAGCATTGTGAACATTTTCAACCATAACTGTGCTGTGGTACAGCCACGACAGCAGATACATAAATATACTGTATTGATAAAGAAAGATTTGTTCTTATATATTTGCTCATATCAAACAAAGCATTATTATAAATGTGTTACATACTAGTTACTATGTTATTGCTATTTTGATAATTATAGTTTGCATCTGCAAAAGCAAATTTACATATAATAATAATAATAATAATCATAATCATAATCATCACTCAGTATCATAATAAATATAAAAATAGTTTACAAGCTTCAAGGGCTAGGCAAAATATGCCATTCACACCAAGAGGTACACATAATGGGCCCTACACACTTATCGACCCACCGCCAAGCTGCCTGATGGCTGATACGGGTGGTGGGCGACCCAGTGGTGGAGGGGAAGTGCTGGGGGGAGTGAAGTTTCTACACTCCCCCCATCACCCGGCTCCATAGCACTGCACACTAATATGGACGAGATTGACAATATTGGCCTGCATGCATAAGCGAGGGGACACCAATGATGAACGAGCGCGAGGCCGTGCATCATTCATCGTTGGAGCCCTAAACCAAACCCAAATCCCTAAACATGCAGGAAGTGAGAAGAGCCTTACCAGCAGCAGCAACACGCTGACACAGCTGCCGGCGCCGCTAATTAACCAGGCTCACCTCTAAGTCCCGCAGTACAGTCCCGGGCCGCTCGTGCTTGGCGTCCAGTTCCTCACACAGCAGAGACAGGGAGGCCACATGCGGTGAGGACTGTAAGAGGAGGGGTGGTCCGGACGAGCGTCCTGCAGTGTGACTGGTGCAACGTCAGTGCACTGCACAGTACACGGCATGGCTGGGGACTGGTTGGCTCAGGATGACAGGTGACCTGGGGGCTGGGGGCAGTGCACTGAAGGGTGAACACAGGACTCGGGAGAGGAGGGGACACGCGCTGAAAAAAAAATTCTCAACCACACAGTGGGCGGCCCACGGCTGGCGCGATGTCGGGAGATATATAATTATTTACACTTATGATGACAATCAGCCGCCGCTGCCCACTGCCTGGACCTTGGGGCCCCTCACAACGCTGGGGCCTGGGACGGATGTCCCCTTTGAGCCCCCCTGTCACCAGGCCTGCTGATGCTGATGTGGTTAAACTTAAAAAAAAAATACTATAAAATATAGCCATTTAAGCTCAAACAGCCATCATTGTACAGTTATTTAAAAAATAAATTGGTGATCTCCAAAAAAATCAGTAATGCGAATGGCTAACAAACTTCAACCAGCAAATTTGAACTGGCATGTACTGATGATTGTATCACAAACATGTTTGAGACACATAAAATGCTGAAATTCTGCTGAATATTAAATCGTTTTGACATTTTCAAGCATACTGTTATTATAACAAATCCTATCAAAAAACTAAACTGATTACAAATGAGCATTTGTTTTTAATCGAACAATTTAGCTGAAATCTGTCTTAAACAAAGAAAATTAATTGATGTTTGTAGTTAATGTAGTGTAAATCAAATTAATGACACTAACTTAATGTCATATACAGTCATATGCCAAGCAATTCACATTTTTTTTACACATGGCATTTCTCCAGAGAATAGTCAAGATTCTACATGTTATAAACAGCAGTCACTTTATGACACATGGATCAAAGCGCACATTGGCCCTCATTCCGAGTTGTTCGCTCGTTCTTTTTCATCGCATCGCAGTAAAAATCCGCTTAGTACGCATGCGCAATGTTCGCACTGCGACTGCGCCAAGTAACTTTACTATGATGAAAGTATTTTTACTCACGGCTTTTTCTTCGCTCCGGCGATCGTAATGTGATTGACAGGAAATGGGTGTTACTGGGCGGAAACACGGCGTTTCAGGGGCGTGTGGCTGAAAACGCTACCGTTTCCGGAAAAAACGCAGGAGTGGCCGGGGAAACGGTGGGAGTGCCTGGGCGAACGCTGGGTGTGTTTGTGACGTCAACCAGGAACGACAAGCACTGAAATGATCGCACAGGCAGAGTAAGTCTGGAGCTACTCTGAAACTGCTAAGTAGTTAGTAATCGCAATATTGCGAATACATCGGTCGCAATTTTAAGAAGCTAAGATTCACTCCCAGTAGGCGGCGGCTTAGCGTGTGTAACTCTGCTAAATTCGCCTTGCGACCGATCAACTCGGAATGAGGGCCATATAGTAGCCATTCATAAAAAAATCCAACATAACATAAAAAGGTACCATACTTTTATTCCAATATATTCTATGCACTTAGAATAATAAATGTATAAAAATGTTAAAGGGGAAACTACAATGAATCTTTAATCAAGATACTCAGGGTTATCTCTTATAATAACCCATTTCAGTAATTAATGTATAGCTGTGCATCCCCCATCACAACCTTCTTTTAATCATTTAATCATAAAATTTCATGACTGCTGGTAAGTCAGGCATCCTTATTAATTGCAAGACTATTTGCCTGACAACTAATTAATTAACATATTAGTTAGCATAATGTCTAACTAGGAATAAAGGTTTGCTTGCTACAGTAGGTGAAGAAAATTAAATACAGTCACATATATAATGATAGCAAGATACATCCATATATTATCACATAATGGGTGACATTTACTGTCCACACTGCAATTCAGTAAATATACAATTTATATTATAATCTTCTTCTAGATGCAGTGGTGTATCTATAATGGGAGCAGTGTATGCAGTGCACACGGGCCCCCGGGTCCAGAGGGGTCCCACACCATACACACTTCACCCATTTATTCTTTACTTACCTTTCTGGTGTCCATTGGTCTCTGTGTGTGGGCCACCTCCTCTCCCGTAGCCGGCAGCACTGTTAGTGCTCTGAGCACTAGAGACTCTAGCACAGTGCCAGAGTCTACAGCGCATGCGCAGGTCTCCGGAAAAATGGTGCCGCGCCATTTTCCTGGACAACTGTGCAAGCGCTGTTGTCTCTGGCAATATTCCAGAGTATTCAGTGCTCAGGGCACTAACAGCGCTGCTGGATACGGGAGAGAAGGGCGCACACACCTGGAAACTGCACACGGGTCCCCTCCTCTGCAGATACACCACTGTGTAGATGCTTTATTGAGAAGAAACTAACTTTATAATTTGTCACATTGCAGTGCCCAAATTTATCTCATGTGCTCCAGTTTATGCGAAATGAACTACCAGAGAAATGGTAGTCAAACAACCATTTAGCTGCATGACAGTTATACAGAAATTAGCCTCAATTAGTTCACCATATTGCGTAACTATTTTAGCCGTGGATGACTTAATGTGCATAAAGGTCCTCATTCAACATAGATCGTTATTGAAACTGAAAATGTGATTGTCTCAAAACTGTTACTATTAAAAATCCAGTGTGAAGCACTGCCCTGAAATGGTAAAAGACGCCCTCCGATGCGATCGCAGCTCTGCATATGAATCCACAGAATTGTAATACATACGTATAAACAGAGTGACATCGACAGTTGAGGTTGACCCATACCTACTCAGAATAATGCGGATGCAGTTGCACCGGCGCCATGTTTTTAATCACAACACAAACGATTGCAGCTGACATCAGATATACACCCTGAAAACGGCCATGACACTTGTGTGTTCTCCCAACTGTTCCCCACAAATGTTATGTTACCTCCCACAAATGGTCACTTACTGTAAATTAATTTTGATTGCATCTCATTGAGCCTGCGAATGCACAACAATTACAATGTGGCCTTTGCACACATGCAGTGTGTTTGTAGCTGTCACAACTGAGGGCCTGAGCTGACGGGAGGCAGCCTCAGTTGTAGGGGCTGAGATGTACCGGAACCTGGGAGGTTGTATCAGACCCCTGTACATGTAAGTAACATGAATAATAACTGCCCGAAGGCGTGACCACGACAACTTGGATAAAAGTCAATGATGTTTATTATGACAACTCCGCAACACAGCAGCAGTAAAAGAAAACGTAAAAGTCAGCAAAGAATAAATACAGTTCCTGGGTACTACAGGATGGCAGGAGCCACAGGGCACTGGTAGTGTGAGATAGTTCTTATGATCTTCTAGATGGAAAGTCCTTACCAGGCCCGACTGTAGCAATGGAGATAACCCAGGATTGTGCCAGCTGGTGTTCCAGGAAAAGCTGGGTTGCTGAAGATAAAACAGCTGCTGTGGATACTGGCTGGAACCAGACTGTTGTTAGCACGGAGTGGATACTGGCTGGAACCAGTTAAATAATAAATGAACTTGGGAGCGATGAAATATGAACTGAAATGTAGAACTTGAGAGCGGAGAAATAATAATACCGGTGGAGAGTGGTAAAGTGTAGAAAGGACACCGGCCCTTTAAGGGAAGCTGTACTCTGCTGGAAGCTGAGCTGGAAGCAGGTAATGTTGTAGCTGGAAACAGATGAATCCACAATGGATTGGAGAGTCAGGCTACACCGCAGGTGGAATGCTGGTGCGGGTCTCTATGGTGGAAGTCTTGAGACAGGAGCTGGAACCTGGAAGACAATCACAGGAGAGAGACAAACAGGAACTAGGTTTGACAACCAAAGCACTGACGACTTCCTTGCTCAGGCACAGTGTATTTATACCTGCAGCAAGGAAGGGATTGGCTAGGCAATTATGCAGATTATCAATACTGAGAACAGATTGGTGGAAATGATCAGCTGACAGAATCCAAGATGGCTGCGCCCATGCAGACACTTGGAGGGAAGTTTGGTTTGTAATCCATGTGGTAATGAAAACAGTAATGGCGGCGCCGGCCACCGGAGACAGGAGGCGCCAGGCTGACAGATGCACATCCAACCACGCGGACACAGCGGAGGCCGCGGCTGACGTAATCGCCACTCAGACACTCTGCATGCAGAAGTTCAGGGACGGCGGCGGAGGCCGCGGGAGACGCCATGCCAGGTGTAATATGGCGTTTACTGTGACAGCGTCCCAGAGTGACAGGAGAGGATACAGGAATGTACACATCAGGATAACAGATGGGATCCGGTCCTGGAGCGCTGAGCCAGCCTTAGGAGGCATCTGATGGGTAAGAAATGGCGTCCAGATACCCGGATCGTGACAGCACCCCCCCCTTTAGGAGTGGCCCCAGGACACTTCTTTGGCTTTTGAGGAAACTTGGAATGGAATCTCCGGACCAAGGCAGGAGCATGGACATCAGAAGCATTGGTCCATGAACGTTCCTCAGGACCATAACCCTTCCAGTCAATAAGATATTGTAGTTGACCGTAACGGTGACGTGAGTCCAGGATCTTGGCCACTTCATACTCAACGCCTCGTTGAGTTTGGACTTTCGGAGTTGGAGGAAGTGAGGAATGAAACCGATTCAAGATCAGCGGTTTCAACAGGGAAACATGGAATGTCCTGGGTATTTTTAAGAAGGGAGGCAACTGGAGTCTGTAAGCAACAGGATTGATGACTTGTTCAATCTTGAAAGGACCGATATAGCGAGGTGCAAACTTCATACTGGGAACTCTTAACCTCAAATTCTTCGTGGATAACCATACCCGATCACCCACCTTGAGAGCAGGAACTGCTCGACGCTTCTTATCCGCAAACTTCTTGTACCTGAACGATGCCTTGAGCAGAGCTGATCGTACGCTCTTCCAGATATTGGCAAACTGATGCAAGGTGATATCCACTGCGGGAACAGAAGTTGCTGGAAGCGGTTGGAACTCAGGGACTTTAGGGTGGAATCCAAAGTTAGTGAAGAATGGTGTTGAAGCAGATGAAGAATGATACTGGTTGTTATGACAGAACTCGGCCCAGGGAAGTAATTGAACCCAGTCATCTTGAGAGGAGGACACATAGATGCGGAGGAAGGCCTCCAAGTCCTGATTCACCCTCTCGGTTTGACCATTGGTCTGAGGATGGTAAGCCGTGGAAAACTTTAGCTTGACTTGGAGGACTTGACATAAACTTCGCCAGAATTTGGCTGTGAATTGAACTCCTCGATCTGAGATAATTTCTTCAGGAAGACCGTGGAGTCGGAAGATCTCTTGTATGAATACTTGAGCCAACTTGGAAGCTGACGGAAGACCGGTGAGAGGAATGAAGTGTGCCATCTTGGTGAACCGGTCAACTACCACCCAGATGGTATTGAACTTGTTGCACATGGGTAAGTCTGTAATGAAATCCATCGACAAGTGGGTCCATGGTCGACGGGGAACGGATAGTGGAACCAGTTGCCCCGCAGGCGACTGGCGGGATACTTTATGTTGGGCACACTTTGGGCAAGATGCAATAAACTCCAAGACGTCCTTTTTCAGAGTTGGCCACCAATAGGACCTAGAGATAAACTCCAGGGTTTTTTGGATACCTGTATGTCCGGCAAAACGGGAAGCATGGGCCCAATGCATGAGCTTCTTCCTTAGCATCGGCTTCACAAAACTTTTCCCTGATGGGGGCGTAGAGTCCATCCCTACCGTGGAGAATGCCAACGGATTTATAATAGGATGCTTGTCTGAAGACTCTGACTCATTTTCTTGCTCCCATGAGCGGGAAAGGGCATCGGCCTTGCGATTCTGAGAGCCCGGACAGAACTGGAGTTTAAAGTCGAACCTGGAAAAGAAAAGTGCCCATCTGGCCTGACGAGGGTTGAGACATTGTGCGCCCTTCAGGTATAAAAGGTTCTTGTGGTCTGTAAGTATGGTGATTGAATGAGAAGCTCCCTCCAACAGATACCTCCACTCCTCTAGAGCGAGCTTGATGGCTAGCAACTCCTGGTCGCCAATGGCATAGTTGCGCTCAGCTGGGGAGAACTTCCGGGAGAAGAAACTGCAAGGGTGTAAATGGCCATCTTTAGCCCTCTGAGATAACACCGCTCCTACTCCAACGGAGGAGGCATCCACCTCTAAGATGAAAGGAGAGTCGATGTCAGGCTGTTTCAGAACAGGCGCAGAGATGAACCTTTGTTTTAAAAGATGAAATGCTTGCATGGCTTCTTCAGACCACTTGGACGGGTTAGCACCCTTCTTAGTGAAAGCAGTAATAGGCGCCACAATGGTGGAAAAGTCTCGTATAAACTTTCGGTAATAGTTGGCGAACCCTAAGAACCTCTGGACCCCTTTGAGGGTTAAGGGTACCGGCCAATTTTGGATTGCTTGTAGTTTCTCAGGATCCATCTCTAGTCCGGAACCGGACACAATGTACCCTAGAAACGGAATGGACTTGACTTCAAAGACGCATTTTTCTAATTTGCAATAGAGATGATTGACACGGAGACGGGACAGAACCTCTTTAACCCAAAAACGATGTTCCTCTAAATCGTTGGCAAAAATGAGGATATCGTCTAGATAGACCACGACATGACGGTATAGAATGTCTCTGAAGATCTCATTGACAAAATGCTGGAAGACAGCTGGAGCATTGCTCAATCCGAAGGGCATGACAAGGTACTCATAATGTCCGTCACGGGTGTTAAAGGCGGTCTTCCACTCGTCACCCTCACGGATCCGGATGAGATTGTATGCACCTCGCAAGTCCAGCTTTGTAAAGATGGTAGCTCCGCTAACTCTGTCAAAGAGCTCAGTAATCAGGGGTAAAGGATAACGGTTCTTGATGGTAATGTCGTTCAAACCTCTGTAGTCGATGCACGGCCGCAGACCACCATCTTTCTTTTTTACAAAAAAGAAGCCTGCGCCGGCTGGAGAAGAAGAAGGTCGAATGAACCCCTTTGCTAGGTTCTCTTTAATATATTCCTCCATAGAATGCGTCTCAGGCAGAGACAACGGATAAGTTCGGCCTCGAGGTGGAACCTTCCCTGGAACGAGATCAATCGGACAGTCCCATTCTCTATGAGGAGGAAGGATATCAGCAGAAGCTTTACTGAACACATCCGTGAAATCTTGATATGGAGGAGGTGGAACATCAGACGACCTGGGGGAGGAAGAACAGACAGGCAATACTTTAAACAAACATGTCTCAGCACAGGAGGAACCACATGCCAGGATTTGCGTAGTCGTCCAATCAATTGTAGGATTGTGAAGACGGAGCCATGGAAGGCCCAGGACCACAGGATGTGTGGCTCTTGGAATCACTAAAAAAGAAATAAGTTCGGAATGAAGAACTCCCACTCTCAGACGAACTGGTAGAGTCCTTAAAGAAATAACTGCATCAAAAATTTTGCTGCCATCCACGGCAGTTAAAGAAATGGACGAAGGAAGTCTCTCGGTGGGTAGGGACCACCGTTTAACATAGGCTTCGGTAATAAAGTTCCCAGCTGCTCCGGAATCAAGGAGGGCAATGACGTTCCGATAACGTTGAGCAACTTGAAGCGAGACTGGGAGATTACAATCTTGAGGAGATGGAGAGGAGATCATTACTCCTAGCCGGCCCTCTCCTTGGCGAGCTAGGATTTGGAGTTTCCCGGACGTTTGGGACAGGCATTAATGGTGTGAGACGGAGCTGCACAATAGAGACAGAGAAACTCGGAGAGACGTCTTCGGCGCTCAGCAGGAGTTAAACGGGAACGGCCAAGTTGCATGGGCTCATCTTTAGATGGTGACAGTTGACGAGGAGGAGGAGCAGAAGATTTTGGAGCAGATGATCTTCCACGCTCAGTTGCTCTCTCTCTGAAACGTAAATCAACTTTCGTGCAGAGTGAGATTAGCTCATCTAACTTAGAAGGTAAGTCTCTGGTAGCTAACTCATCTTTAATACGCTCAGATAAGCCATGCCAGAATGCAGCATACAGGGCCTCGTCGTTCCATGCCAGTTCGGATGCCAGGATCTGGAACTGTATCAGATATTGTCCTACAGTACGTGACCCCTGGCGTAAACGGAGAATCTCGGATGAAGCTGAGGTTACCCGGCCTGGCTCGTCGAAGATGCGCCTGAATGTTGACACGAAGGCAGTGTAGGAAGATAGCAGGGTGTCGGACCTCTCCCATAACGGTGATGCCCAATCAAGGGCTGAGCCACTGAGAAGAGAAATAATGTAGGCAATTTTTGTACGGTCACTGGGAAAATTGCCAGGTTGTAGCTCAAACTGAATCTCACACTGGTTGAGAAATCCCCTGCAGAATCTTGGAGATCCGTCAAATTTTGCTGGCGTTTGAAGATGAAGACGTGGAGCAGAAATGGGTAAGGTGGGTGGGGTTATAGCTGGAGTCACTGTGGTTGACGCACCAGACGCGCCTGATCCACGGAGAGTTGTCTGAATCCCATCCAGCCGAGTAGAGAGATCCTGGAGACAGCGGATGATGTGGCCCTGTGCAGCCTCCTGATGTTCTAGTCGGGCTGCCAGTTCTTGCATCGGCCTGGCCGCTTGATCCTGGTCTCCGGCTGGATTCATTAGGTCAGTGCTTACTGTCACAACTGAGGGCCTGAGCTGACGGGAGGCAGCCTCAGTTGTAGGGGCTGAGATGTACCGGAACCTGGGAGGTTGTATCAGACCCCTGGACATGTAAGTAACATGAATAATAACTGCCCGAAGGCGTGATCACGACAACTTGGATAAAAGTCAATGATGTTTATTATGACAACTCCGCAACACAGCAGCAGTAAAAGAAAACGTAAAAGTCAGCAAAGAATAAATACAGTTCCTGGGTACTACAGGATGGCAGGTGCCACAGATCACTGGTAGTGTGAGATAGTTCTTATGATCTTCTAGATGGAAAGTCCTTACCAGGCCCGACTGTAGCAATGGAGATAACCCAGGATTGTGCCAGCTGGTGTTCCAGGAAAAGCTGGGTTGCTGAAGATAAAACAGCTGCTGTGGATACTGGCTGGAACCAGACTGTTGTTAGCACGGAGTGGATACTGGCTGGAACCAGTTAAATAATAAATGAACTTGGGAGCGATGAAATATGAACTGAAATGTAGAACTTGAGAGCGGAGAAATAATAATACCGGTGGAGAGTGGTAAAGTGTAGAAAGGACACCGGCCCTTTAAGGGAAGCTGTACTCTGCTGGAAGCTGAGCTGGAAGCAGGTAATGTTGTAGCTGGAAACAGATGAATCCACAATGGATTGGAGAGTCAGGCTACACCGCAGGTGGAATGCTGGTGCGGGTCTCTATGGTGGAAGTCTTGAGACAGGAGCTGGAACCTGGAAGACAATCACAGGAGAGAGACAAACAGGAACTAGGTTTGACAACCAAAGCACTGATGCCTTCCTTGCTCAGGCACAGTGTATTTATACCTGCAGCAAGGAAGGGATTGGCTAGGCAATTATGCAGATTATCAATACTGAGAACAGATTGGTGGAAATGATCAGCTGACAGAATCCAAGATGGCTGCGCCCATGCAGACACTTGGAGGGAAGTTTGGTTTGTAATCCATGTGGTAATGAAAACAGTAATGGCGGCGCCGGCCACCGGAGACAGGAGGCGCCAGGCTGACAGATGCACATCCAACCACGCGGACACAGCGGAGGCCGCGGCTGACGTAATCGCCACTCAGACACTCTGCATGCAGAAGTTCAGGGACGGCGGCGGAGGCCGCGGGAGACGCCATGCCAGGTGTAATATGGCGTTTACTGTGACAGCGTCCCAGAGTGACAGGAGAGGATACAGGAATGTACACATCAGGATAACAGATGGGATCCGGTCCTGGAGCGCTGAGCCAGCCTTAGGAGGCATCTGATGGGTAAGAAATGGCGTCCAGATACCCGGATCGTGACAGTAGCAGATGTGCAGTCTGATGATAATTGGCTGATTTGCATTTTTGCAATTCAGCATTATGCTGAATGTGGGCCAGAGGCTTAATCCACCATCAATAAGAAATGTAAATGTAGTAGAAATGAAGATAGAAAAAATAATATTGGTTATCTTCCTCTATCCATACATTTGTTGGGTCTTCTAAAGCATGTTTCTTACAGAAGGTCCTCTCTGAATGGGAAACTTACAAGGGATGGACCATAATAGGAGGGATCAGGTATGTAATATTGGCACAAGGGATGCCGACTGTCAGTATATCGGCAGCGAGCCCCCTCTCGGGCTCGCTGCACTCGCCACAGGTTTTATTTCCACACGGTTAGTGTTGTGCCGGCTGTTTGGATTCCGGCATTGGTCTCCTGAGCACCGGGATCCCGACAGCCGGCATTTTGACTGCATACCGGAGAGAGAGGGCCTAATGCTCAAAATAGTAGATGCATCAGGGGAACTGTAGAATAGCTGGATCAACATTGTAATGGACGCGATTTTATCACTCAAAGGTAAATTTTAGTTTTGAACTAGTCATCAACAATTATGGCCTTATACACGAATCACAAAAGCCTTTGCCCTGGATAATAAATGAGCTTATGAGGCTGATTCTGAGTTTGAAGCAAAGTAAAAAAAAAGCAGGTAACTTTTAACCATGAGTAAAACCAAGTTGCACTGCAGATGGGGTATATATAAAATGTGCAGAATATTTAGATAAAAATTTATCTAAATAAAGAAAAAGCAAAGCTTTATTACAAATACATGAAGAAATGAATCACTTTGTCAGTATCAAGCTGGGTACACACTTTTACCATCAGCTAGCTTGACCTAGTGTTGGTCTCCTCGCAGCCCCATACACACTGTGCTAGAAATAATTCAATGTGTGCAGGCCTCTATGGGATCGGGAGGTCGGACTGACAAATATTAAACAGCACATAAGATGCAACCTACCGATCCCGACAGTTGCAAGAGCATTAAAAGCTGTTTATCAGCTAACGCTCCTGCAACGGTTCTGCATACACACCTATACAATGGTCAGCCCATTCCCCCCGACATCAGGGGATCAGGTCATGGATTGTACAGGTATGTGCCCAGCTTTGGTCTGGGTTTATGCTTAAAAGGATTTGTCATCTAGTAAGACAAAGTAATACTAAAACAAATAAACATGAACACATGCACAAATAGCTGAGCAATACTTGATGTGGCTTCTTGGCTATGTTACAGTATGTAAATTAACTATGAACAGAAACAGGAGCTTATGTGCATCACACAACATATCAAAGTACACATACATGTCTTTTATAATATATTATATTGTTAATACCTTTATATATCAATGATGTCTAGATCTTCAGCTGTACCATGCTAAACAATGTTCATTATTGTTTTTCTGTAATTGGTTCTGCATTTGGTAAGTTTCTTTCAAAAAGACTTAGCATTTTTGCAACTTCATTTGTGTATATGAGTGTGTGTGTGTATTTGCGTTTGTGTGTCACAGCATAGAAACATGTTTTGCACTGAGCAAATGAAGGTGTGTTTAAATGACACTCAGTGCCTCATTGTGTTCAATTTTTTTTTTTAGATTATAGTATTCAGTTCTCAATTGGGTAGATATAATATTACCTGTGTCAGAAGATAAAAATCCTACAGCAGTTGGAGATGGGTTGACTGCTTACTGTCAGTTGTATGACTATGTTAGTGATGCAACATATGACAGCATTAATGTCATGATGGGATAAGATAAACAGAGAAAATCAGGGGACACAAAGGAGGATATGGAGCACACAACAGCAAAAAGTAGGGGTGGTCTTCAGGTGGCCGACTGTCGGGATCCCGGCGCACAGTATACCGGTGCCGGGATCTCGACAGCCAACAAACCGACAGATTTTCTCAATCGTGGGTGCCCACGACCCCCCTGGAGGGAGAATAAATAGGGTGGCGCACGTAGCGTGCGCAGCGAGCCCGCAAGGGGCTCATTTGTGTTCGCCACGCTGTCGGTACGCCGGTGGTCGGGCTCCTGGCGCCGGTATGCTGGTCGCCGGGAACCCAGCCGCCGGCATACCATACTACACCCAAAAGTAGTGCTGTCAGACTCCTCTCAAACTGGTACAGGTACACTGTGGTGTCATACCTACTGCTCGTTTATTGCTTCCACACTAGCATACCACCCAACATTACAGCAGAGGGGGGCAGGACATTGTGTGCATACATTAAGCGTGCATGAAAAAAGTGTTGAAGTCACACAACAAGAAGCATGGCCTTACAACATGGGAGCATGGCCATGTGTTATGCCCCCACATTTGTCAGCACTTCCCAAGCTGCTGGGCAGCTCTCAGTCACTCTACCCAGTGTTTGGATGCCACATGCTATGCAGACCTGCAGATAAAAGGGAAACATTTCAACTTTGCCCCCCCCCCCCCCCCTCCCCCCCACAGGACACTGTGGCATGCAGGTTGGACAGCAGGAAAGTGACAGAAAAAGTGGGTCTATCCAGCCACAATCAGAGCAGTTGGGATGTCTGCAAGGAAGGCAGTCAACTCACTGCCAATTGAGATCCCAGCGGTCAGGATACCAACACCAGAATCCCGACACCGGCTGGGATACTGGCTGTCAGAGTCCCGACTGCTGGCTAGTTCCCCCATGTGGCTGATGGTCCATGCCACCAACCGAGGGGAATAGAACCCTGTGGCTACCAAAGGTCGCCACCAGGCTCAAAGCATGGCGAGCGCAGCGAGCCCGCGAGGGGACATTCTGCACATGCTGCTGGGATCCTGACGTCGGCCTCCTGACCGCCGTGCTCTCGACTGCCAGGATCTCATACTGATCCCGTCTGCAATAGCAATGGGTATTTTAATTCCTGGACTGGCTGACATGCAGAGAGGGAATCCACAATTAAGAATAAAATAAGATAAGTAAATAACGTGCAGAATTAGAGTTCAGGTAATACATGGCTAACAGTATTTACATGTACAGTACAATTGTAAGTCATACATTGATCATTTATTATAGCAGGTCCACTTTATATGTCAGTGTGCTGCCCTCATGTATTGTGTTATCTGTATTGCTTCAGATCTGATGATGGAAGCAGCTTCTTCAAAAATACTGTAGTCAAAATAAAAAAAAGGATTACTGAACACCGCAATGCTCATCTATATTTTATGTACCAGGAAAGAAATCCTTTCCAGTGCTAAATCATTTACACATTAGTACCTGACCTTTCCTGCAAGCAATTCTTTTATTAGCTTGTCTATAAATACACCACTCAGGTACTTAAAAGTCTGTATAACAATAGTAATAGCTTTAACACACTTTCTTCTCAGCTAGAGACTAGCAGACATCACAGGCACAGGCAGACTTTGGGTATGAATAGCCTTTTGAGCTTAAAACAATGCTAAAAGCCCCCAAAAACTAGTAAATGAAAAATAAGTAGCAGCAGTGATTAACTAGGTGCAGCATCAACAAACTCTCTTAATTCTTTTTTTCCCATTGAGTCTAAAAGAAAAAAAATCAATATATATTACAGTAAGTATAAAATGCACATAATACAATGTATAATATAATTACCTGTTATGTTATGCTATCATGGTGAGTACAATATACTTGTCATTACGTAGTATGAGAAAAAACTGTAGCACTTAAGCTTTTGTTCATGTACTGTGTAAGCGTAAGATCTAGCCAAGGATCCCACACAACACTGAATATCTGTGATCGCTGTTCTCTATTTGTTCTTATTACTGGATATAATAAACTAGGTAATCATTGTTACATTTTCAGTAATATACTGTCATTGCTAGGTATAATAAATATATGAAGGAAAGCATGGAAAATCTATTCACACTGAGTTGCTCAAAATCAAACACAATGAACACAGTTTTTACAATTCCACAAGCAGCACTGAATGTATATTGAGACAGATGTCTGGTTGATAGATCTACAGTACAAAGACAGAGAGTCAATAGGTCAACCCCAAATAGCTGACATGCAAAAGGTTGACAGGGTAACAGGGTCAACAGTGCTTAAGGTCAATATGTTTAAAAGGTCAACAAGTTCAAGAGGTCAACATGACGATGGTCAACACACATCATCAACACAAGGTTTTTTACATTTTTTGTATATATTTTTTATCATTTACCATCCACATGGACTATGATTGGTAATAGTAATCTGACCGTAGCGTAGTGAGCGAAGTGAGTCTGCAAGGGTACACATGACCACTAATGTGGCTCAGTTATGGTGAAACATACAAAATGACAAAAAAACAACAACTTGTGTCGACCATTTTTATGGTGACCTTTTGAACCTGCAACCTTTTGTAACTGTCGACCATTTATACTGTCTACCATTTCCATATGAACTTTGTGAGGTTGAACTATTGACTGTCTATCTTTTTACTGTAGATCTATTGAACACTGAAAGAATACATTAGAACATGGGCTAGAAGGTAGTTAAATGACAAAGTTTGACAGTTCTGGCAACTACTCAAGTGTCATCTGTCATTATTCCAGTTGATGAAAAGCAGCTGAATGGATCATAAGGAAATGTAAGTATGTTTCCATCATTTACTCTCCATAAGAAAAACAATTGTGTGGTTTGTCATCATTTTTCCAATACATGTATTATTTCCAGCAAAATAGGTTTTTGTGGGACTATTGATAGGTATCCTCTTTACCCAGTGAGGGAGTTTTAGTGACAGTCCAAGGCCAGTATCAAATTAGCAGTGGTAATTTGACGCAGCTAACTACCTCCCCATGGGCTATCCAAATAGCCCCGATGATGGCACTTATCAGGGATTTTAATCCATAATAAACAACCCTTTTTTCCACAATTGTGGCCACAAAAACACTGAAGTCCATGACTTTTTGCAGCTCCTATGTGTTTTCGCATGAAAAGCCAAACTTTTTCAGACAGAAAAAATGGGCTATTTGGATAGCTCGGGGGGGGGGGGGGGGGGGGGGGGAGAAATGTTGATAGAAAAAATTGTGAAAACCCCACATGGTTCTGGGTCTGACATCATACTGTGGACAAGAGGGGACAAGGCATTCCAGGAAGGCTGCAAGGGATTCAAGTATATTCCTATTGTATTAATAATAATTTGCCAGTGCTGCCCCTAACCACTGGAACTCAAAACCCCATTCTTTACTGAAGCTTTCCTGCTCTCATCCCAAACTAACCACTACTTGTTACGGTCTCTCCCCTCTACCTATACTATCATCTCCTTCCCTTTAGCAGCACTGAACCTACAGACATTTGTAAGTATTTTGACTGCATATTCTCCAAAGTCTTTATAGTTTGTATTATATTTTCTACAATGTTTTGTACTGCATTAATAGGATATGAATAATAATAATAATAATAATAATGAAATGCCCTCATACCAAGGAAAGCGGACCCTTATGAAGAACCCCAGGATATGGAATCCCAAATACCATGTACCACTAGATAGACACAAAAGGAAGCTATGGCAGAGCCAAGAATCATGAATGCAGTGAAGAAGGCTATCCAGACAAAGAGAGGGTGAGTGCATCTATATAACAGGGAAGAGATTCCTTGAAAAGTGCTCAAACAAAGCAATGAGCAGATTGCTACATTCAGACAACATGACAAAAGTGAGAAGTGTGTGAAGAGGGGAGGAGATCCGACCAGATGAGAGCCCTCTTAGGAAATGCTGAAGGCAGGTTATGGTGTGATACATGTAATAAATTCCATCTTGGCAATGCCCCGACACACAATGCATTGATTGACAACATTAGTGGGGGTCAGTTCAACATGATCAGCATCAAATCACATCATCAAGTCCCCTACTATTACACTAGAGGGGTGGGCAGAATCAACAAGAGTGCCCTGCCCTCTCAAAAGTCATGTAAATCTCCACAAAATTATTAGTGGGTATAAAATAAAAATATATATTTGTATGGCAGAGAAGAACCAATTGGACCATCTAGTCTGCCCTTTTTCAAACAATATTGTTACCACAAACCCTATTTCACCATTTTTTTGTAAGGATATCCTTATGTCTATCCCATTCTTGTTTAAGTTGCTCTACTGTCTTAACCTCTACCACCTATAATGGGAGGCAATTCCACTTGTCCACTTCCCTGTCTGTGCAGTCAATTTTCCTCTAGTTTCCCCTGAACCTATCTTCCTCCAGTTTCAGTGAATGTCCTCGTGGTTTAATACTTCGCTTCCTTTGAAGAATGTTTTCCTCCTGTACCTTGTTAAAACCCTTGATATATTTTAAATTGTCTATCATGTTCCCCCTCTCTGCTTCAACTATACATATTAATATCTTTTAGGGGTAATCCACTGGTATGATATCCCCCCTGTAAATGCACTCAATTTACTAAAACTCAGTTTTTTATCCTGCAACCAAGATCTTATCCATTCAACCATCTTAGTTTCCAATCCCATGCTTTCAAATTTATTTAACAGTTTGCGATGTGGAACAGTGTCAAAGCTATACTAAAGTCCAGATAAGCTACATCTGTGCCCCCCCCCCCCCCCTTTATCTATTACTTTGATCACCCAGTCACAATAGTTGCTAAGATTTGTTTGACATGATCTCCCCCCAAGTAAATCAATGCTGTTTGTATCCTGTAAATTGCCGAATTTGAGATAATCTATAACGCTTTTGTTTAAGAGTGTTTCCATCAACTTTCTTACTACTGAAGTTAGGCTTACTGGTTGCTTGCCACTTCCATGCTTCCATTTTTGTGCAGTGGAACTACATTCTCTATTTTCCAGTCCTGTTATTGGTGCTACCTGCACCCCTTTATGCCCTGTTTGTATCCTTGAATATACCCAATCTAGCCCCATTGAGTTATCCACTTTCAGTTTTGAAAATTCTGTTAGGACGTTCTCCTTTGTAAATGTACTTGTTTCTAACAAATTTTTCTGAATATATCTGCAACTGTGGCCCTTTCTCCTCTCTTCCAATGGTGAATACTGAGCAAAAATAATTATTAAGATTATATGCTATTACATTGTCTTCCTCAACAAGACTCCCAGTATGTGTCTTTAGTCTTATTATTGCAACTTTTGATTTTATCCTTTTGCTTATATAACTAAAAAAAACTTTACACCCTTTTCCCCACTGACTGTGCATTTTCTCCTAAGCTTGTGCCTTTGGACATCTTATTACCGTCTTAGTCTCCTCTGTCTAATAAGATACACCTCTTTGTCTTCATTATTTTGTGTCTGCTTATATTTCCTAAAGGTCATCTTTTTGCTTTCACAAACCAAACTGGCTTCCTTTTCCTTGTGTTTTTCCTAACTCTTTTAATACAAAGGTTTGTTGCCTTAGTAATGCACGTTTTAATTTTTTCCACCTCTCCTACACTTCTTTCAAGTTCCTCCACTCTGCCAAAGAATCACTTACACATTTTCTCACCCCTACAAAGTCAGCCTTCCTAAAATCTAACACTTTTGTTTTTTTATGGGATAAGTTAGTCTCTGTCTATATTGTGAACCATACTTCTTGATGTGGACATTGCTGTGTAGAATATGTGGTGATGTGTATAATATGTATGCATGCATTGAAAAAAGAAAACAAAAGAAAAAAGGCAGGCAAATGTAAAATAAGACATCTACAAATGTTGATAATGAAGGCTACAAATTTGAATCACAAGGAATTGTGTTTTTAATTAATGAAACAGCTAGAAGTAAAAACTCTGTATGATGATGAAACAATAAATTATTTCAGGTTGAAATTAGCAATAGATGCATATCTGGCAAAGTTTATTTAATGCTGTAAATTTAAATTTAATGTTCAATATAGTGCAATTCTATGTCAGCAACATCAAAACAGGAAAAGTGCATTAAAAGTGTAATGCTAAGTGATAACTGACAGGGCTTTAGACCACAGTGTTAAATAAAATGTGAGGAAGTTAAATGTTTAAGTGTTGCCACATCAAAACACATTCTGGATAGCACACAGTTCCTTTTTAGTGTTAACATATATAAACATATGTCTGTCAAAACTTGTTACTGGATCCAATATTTTACAAGTAAATTAAAATTCTTAATATAAAAAAAAATGTTTTAAGTATCAATGAAGACTTTTCACAAAAAAATGGTTGGTGAAAATGTTTTTTTTTCTTCTTTTCTTCATTTCTGAATAAAAGAAAAAAGGTTCATAATCAAGACCAAAGAGCATTATAAAGTCAGATACAGAATTATACATAACATCACTGTAAGCTTAGTGCAGTCTACATACAGTATATAGAAGTGGAAGCAGTAATACACTACACTTACAAACCTATCTCCTAAACATGCCAGGCAAGAAAGGAATGTACTGTATCAGTAATGCTGTTGCAAAACCAAATGTGACAATGAATGAGCTGTGTAATTTAGAGGCTGTGGTGGAAGATAATGTACATGGGTCAACAATGTCCAATGGAATTCCTCAAAATTGGCCTATAATGGAGTGTTGCAAGGAAAATTTACAAGATTAAAAAACAAAAACATATTTATTTGTAAATAAAAGATATTACTTAGATATGGCAAAAAAGTCTTGTGTTCTAGAAATACTAAAATGTATATTTTATGCCTGCATATATAACGTATGGCTAAAATCAAACCTACAGGCCACCCATGTAACACTATACTCACGAAGCAGTCAAGTTTGATGTTACATTGGGGGTCATTCTGACACGATCGCACACTGCACTTCTTCGCAGCCCTGCGATCGGGTCGGAAATTGCGCATGCGCCTGCGCCGCAGTGCGCCGGCGCATGGCAGTCATCGTTGCCTAGCGATCGCCTCTGAGACAGAGGAGGTCACTAGGTAGGAGGGGGCTGAACGGCAGCGTTTAGCCGCCGTTTAGGGGGAGCGGTCCGGCCAACGCAGGCGTGGCCAGACTGTTCGGGGGGCTGCGCTGGCTGGGAGTTACTCCTCAAATACAAAGGCATCGCCTCTGTGCGATGCTTTTGTATTTGTGTGGGGGGGCCAGCATTGACATGCGGGGCAGACTAGCCCTGTGCTGTGCATCCCCCCGCATGTCTGAGTTAAGGATCGTAGCAGTGCTAAACTTAGCACAGCTACAATCAACTTGGAATGACCCCCATTGTCCTTACATTAGTGAAGTATTGGAGCAATTCCTTGTTCTCCTGATACCTTGGCAGGAGTTTGGAGAAATTCAATATGTTGGAATTCCTCAATTCGATTATTCCAACCGAAAAATGATTGGGATTAGAGAGTCTGGAAATTTAACATGTTGATTTTTGCTAATTTCCTGAAGGACTTCAGCTCATTGATGCCCACGGATCAGATTGGTATCTGCAATACATTAATAGGTCTGTAGATGTATTGACATTGTCATTTTTCCAGCGTGTGTGGTGCACATGGGACCATGGATCCAAGGCGGCACACACCAAAGTGCTATTTAAATACTTGTGCAGTTGTGTTTAATCACCAGAATATGGTGTGTCCCATGTTTCTGGAGACCTGCGCATGTGTAGTAGACTGGCATAGTCTACGGTGCCATAAAGAGGATAGGGCCCATATGTATCTTCATACGGCCCCCTCCTCTATTAATCTGCCCCTGTGTACAGCCCACATTACAAGAATGCTTTTCTGTGGCAGGAACTGGTGCTTTTGTCAGATGGGCAGAGTTATGGTATTCTGTATTAAATGTTATAGACAAATCCTACAACCATCTGGCAAAAAGCATCAACTGGGCAAGAATCATCTCTTTCAACTGACCAATGATTTAAATAACACTGTAAAAGCAGTATTAAGAACATTGCAGTTGCTTATTATGAAAAATATGATAGCCTTGATTGGTCCAGTCACAGTCCTCACCTTCATCCCAGGATAGTATTACAACTTTATCACACTGCATACAAGTACAGCACATACACTAGGCTGTTCAGAAAACAGTGATTCGGGAACCAAAAGATTGGAATGTGGTGTCAGTCACTGATAGCTGGGGAATATATGTGAAGTAATTCTGGAAAATGATCATTATAGCACCATCAAGTATAATGCTATAGTTTATGTTCATGTTACTGTAAAGTTTTTGCTGGCTTTAAAATGTTACTTACCAGCGGGGTTGTGGGAGCAATATTTAGCAGGTACCTACACAGGTAGGTCCGTGGTGATACAGTCACTATTTCCACAATTACAATGTTGGCAGTCATAAAGCTGACACCACAATGTCAACAGTCACTGTTGAAATCTCAACATGCACAATGATGACATCTAAAATGTCAACATGTGAAATAAAATATGGTGAACTATCTGTGCAACGTCTGTATGTGAAAGCAGAGCAAGAAGGTTGCAGCCACAAAACTAGGTTCCTCCACTAGTTATAATGTACAAATAACAACAATAAGGGTGTTTTCGTCACAATTCTAGCAAAGATAGAGAAGGTGTCAGAATAAAGAGAAATGTATAGTAGAAATAATCAGGAGTGGATGGCCCACTGTGCATATTATAATACAACAAGGTTTATTAGTCTACAGTTAAAAATAAACTAAAACTGTATACAATGTTCCACTGCTGGTAGAGTCCGTTGACATATAAAATTATACTGATTTCTTTCAGCAAATACAAATGCACCACTTTGTTTTATGTAGAGCATAACTCCTGTTCTATAATGATATTGCATAAAACATATATCCAAACATGTGCACTCCTAAAAAAATTATATTCCGAAAATAAAGTTAAAATCAAGTTCCAACTAATAGTCGAAAAGTGTTCAGAGATCTGTTAATACCACCTGAATGGCTCAATAGTATTTCAATACTCTATAAACATGTAAATCAATGTGTTGGGGCTGATATGCTGGTCGTCGGGTTGCTGGCAGTCAGAATACTGACTGCGGCATCCCTATGGTTAGAATCCAGACAGGGGTTGGGTAAGTATGTTAACCCTCACCCCCCCACCACCACCACCCTACCCCTCCTTCTAGCAGCCTAAACCCGAACAATGTCAATGTAATGCAGGTGTACACAGCAAAAGATGATTAATGTATAAAGTGCACCATGTTTTCTTCATGTGGTCTGTTGAATCACTCTTCTTGAGTCCCCTTGGCATTAGAAGTGCAAGGGTCCCTTCCCCAACACTCATAGTTGGGTTTCTTCAAGTGGCAATTGCTGCTTCCTTCCTGGCTGCTGGGCCACAGTCTGGACCCAGAGCAGCAACTACCGGCTTCACGTGAGCCAACTTCTGGTACCCAGGACAACAGTGTGAAATGTCTAAATTATGCACAATGTCAACATCAGGGTTAAGTTGTGGAAGGCAAAGGGCTAGGCTGTGGGAGGGGAGGGTAAGGATCATGCATTAGGGTGGGTTAGTGTTAGACTGCACTGCTGGTACTGCTTCATCAGATGACTCCACCAAAACGCAGCACCAGCTGACCTCCAGACCACAAGACGATGCCTGCACCACTGTAGAATGTACAGATATAGAACAAATTTACCAGGAAGTAATTCCCAGCAAAAAATAGGAGCGCTGTCTGAACCAATTAATGTAGACTATACATTGTACAGATAAAGCCATGCTCATCTTTGCTGCGTTCTAGCGTGCTGCAACATGGCTTGCTGCATGGCATGCCAGGCTGTGACTATGCGCTGCCAGTGATCACACCATTAATTCCTAAAATTAATGTTACTGTGATGCAACGTGCCGCATTGCAGTAAGATGAGCATTGCTGCATCTGTATGTGAAGAAACTGCATGTAATCATTTCAACATGATTAATGTCAACACTGACAATGTCAACATGCTAAGCATGTCAACATTACGACAATGTCAATTTTCTCATGTCAACATGATGAAAATCAACTAAACATATTCAACCCGCTTCATGGCATCTGCATGTGTAAGGTTCCCACTGGATCATAATCTTATCTTAAATGGGCTGAACCACATAAAATGATGCTCATTTAGGAGCATACATGTTGCAGTGAAATGCGTAGGGTAATGCAAAAAATGAAGACATTTGCAATGGGAAGATGAAATAGGAAACACTTTGACATAATTTAACACCTATTCATGCTTCTGTGCATGAGAACTGTGATACAAAAATGCACAACAGGCAGTGGCAGCTCCCGAGCTGCGGCTGTAGTGTAGTCCAAAATTCAAAAAGAGGAGCCACTCCGACTGCCAGTGAGTCCCGGCCGACGATGTTTGTCAGCATTTGGGATGGCAGTTGGTGTGTCTCCCCTACTTGAATTTTGGATTCATCCCAGGAGCCGCCATGGAAAATAGGTGTCCAAACCATTGTAGATAAATGGGCAATTTATGCCAAACACAAGCAATTTTAATGGGAATGGTACACAATATGTACACATTTATGTTCTGCAGCTCAGTCATAAATGAATCCCATGTGTATAATACTGCTGCTAGAAAGAGCTGTAATTTCAACTATACTGTGATAGCAGTTTTATTTATAATACAGCTGCATTTGGCAGGAAAAAGGACATGCAAAGTGGATTTTAGAGACAAAAATAACTAGAACTACAGTTCATTGTGTAGTCTGACTTACCCTTCTCAAGTTATTTTCCTGTCCTTCTGGTTACCATTCATTGTATACCTACCTACCTACTCACTCACTCACTCACAGAGCTCTGCTGTGTGTCCAGCCATATCCAGATATCTAGGTTTTAATAAGCCGATGCTACAGATACACAATGTTTCTGTCACATTAATGACATGATTCACAGACCAATAAAGTGCAGCTGGTGGGAATCATCAGTATACAATAACTCTGTTCCCTTTATTTTTAATAAAGAGGAAGAGAGAATAACAATGCAATAAATAACGGACTGGAAATTGATGGCACAATTGTCTCACAGAATTGTGCTTCTTGGTACTGCAGTGCACAGGTATTCAGACCAAATTCTCCCTTAGTTCTACCTAATTCCTGCAATTTACTCACTGCATGGAGAATGTCAAGTGTCAAATAAAAGTAGAAATGTCCTTGAGTGATAAGTTTCAGTGCTTTGAAACTGAACTCAGCATATTTTAAAGAAATTTAAGACTGCATAACTTGAAATGGTCATTGAAAAATAATGTAAAACACTGTATTGCTGGATGTACTGTACTTCACTTGATATGCAAGCACATTTACCATTGATTAAACTGTAACATTATATGATACTGTGATTAAGATAAACAGAAACAAAAAAAAATGTGCCCATCTGAACAAAACTCAACACGTTTGCCCAAGCACTGCCCCTCCCAGGGGCCATGATTCCGGACTGTCCCATGGAAAAGGAGGTAGTTGGGAGATAAGCGTACACAGTAGATATAAATGTCCCTAATTGTCTCTAATTGAAATCACATGGTTTTGCAATGTCAAGCATGAAATCTAAATAATTTATGTCAGATATTTTTCCAGTTTTAATCTCGAACATGGAACCAACAAAATGCAAGTGAAAAACAAATAGTAATTTTTACAGGGAAAAATAAATGAAATGCAAACCCCTCAATGCCCTACTCATGCCTATGATCACATCTCTAGATTAGGGCCAGATCATACATATTGCTGTCACTGACTATATGCTGCAGCACTAATCTGCTCCTAATTCCAGTTGTACCCCTTTCACATCTCCAATGCCAGATCCTTCCCGGGAATTGGAAATGGGTCATTCCCGGGTGGCATCCAGCATTGGAGACTCTCCTACCTCTTTCTGATGGCTTCCAGACGCAGAAATATGCTGGGTTGGTTGCCATAGTGGCAGGGGGTGGACCCGGCAGCAGGGGCGGAGGTGAAGGTGGCGCTGGGAGATGAGCTCATGTCAGCACCACCTCTCCCTATCCTGCAAACGGGTCCCGGATCGGCTCGACCCGGGAATCCGTTTACAGAGCCACTGACCCGGTATTCAACCCAGGAATAACACTGCTTATAACCCTGGTTGAATTACCGGGTCAGGTCAGTGGGTTTCTTCATCCAATCGGGGAGCGCCACTTTGTAGCACTCTCCTGATCAGCTGTGTGCTCCTGTCCTCACTGACAGGCAGCACACGGCAGTGTTACAATGTAGCGCCTATGCGCTACATTGTAACCAATGATGGGAACTTTCTGCCCTGCGGTTGACCTAAAGTGACGTCACCGCTGAGCAGAAAGTTCCCAGCATTGGTTACAATGTAGCGCATAGGCGCTACATTGTAACACTGCCGTGTGCTGCCTGTCAGTGAGGACAGGAGCACACAGCTGATCAGGAGAGTGCTACAACGTGGCGCTCCCTGATTGGCTGAAGAAACCCACTTAGACAGAAGTCAAAGTGGGTTTCTGGCATTCGTGGAAAGGTGACCCATGTGCAAACATGGGTCCCCTTTCAGTTCGTGGTCGGGACACCGTTTTGTTATTTTTTTCAAGTACGTGGATTACCCCTGGATTTCCCGAGGAGCCTGGACCCCTGGATCTCGTGAGTATAATTTCTTCAACAGGTACCCCTTGGATTCTACTGGAGAAGAGGACCGACCTGCGTGGGAACTTAAGGTAAGTATGTATGTATGTGTGTATGTATGTATGTAATAAAATTATACTTTCACGGTGTGTGTGTCTTGTCTTTTTTTGGGTATTTTTTTAGTAGTAGTACTACAGGTACCAGCGGGCCCGTTTTTCCGTCGCATGCTGGTACTTGTGGTTCTCCAAGTACCAGCATGCGGGGGAGGCTTGCTGGGCCTTGTAGTACTGCTACTAAAAACAATATCTTTTCTTTTACAACAAAGGCTATCAGCCTCCCCATCCGCAGCCCATTGGATGGGGGGGGACAGCCTCGGGCTTCACCCCTGGCCCTTGGGTGGCTGGGGGGGGGACCCCTTGATTGAAGGGGTCCCCACTCCCCCAGGGTACCCCGGCCAGGAGTGACTAGTTGGATTTTTGATGCCACGGCCGCAGGGCACTATATAAAAGTAACCCCCGGCTGTGGCATTATCTGTCCAGCTAGTGGAGCCCGGTGCTGGTTTTAAAAATACGGGGGACCCCTACTCTTTTTGTCCCCCGTATTTTTGGGACCAGGACCAGGCGCAGAGCCCGATGCTGGTTGCTTAAATATGGGGGAACCCCTGTCATTTTTTTTCCCATATTTCGGCAACCAGGATCGGCTCAAAGAGCCCGAGGCTGGTTATGCTTAGGAGGGGGGACCCCACGCAATTTTTTTTTTAAAAATAAGCACTTTCCCACCCCTTCCCACTGATATACATGCACGGATCTCATGGATCCGTGCATGCCTATCCAATCACGAATAAAAAAAAAAGGTCTGTTTTTTTTTAGCACTTTTTTACGAGTTGTAATTTTTCACGGCAGTGTTTGTTTTTTTTTTGCTTTGCACTTCTTAGTAAATGACCGAGATTCATACTTAAACAGCCGCGTTTTGACCGATGGTGTATTCATTCGTAATTTTTTACTTGGACTTGCAAAAAATTACGAATGCCCTCATCTCTGCCGTGATTAGTGTTTAGTAAATTACCGAGATGACACTTTGATGAAAAAACGGCATCTCGGTCAAAATCGGGAGCTTAGTAAATTTCCCCCATGGTTCCTATCATAATTTTGTTTTATATGTTACATGGAAAAAGCAGTGATGTCTTTTTTACAAAATTAGAAAAAAATCTGTATTTTGATAGTAAAGTTATTTCTTCATCTGTATGCATCACACATATTCTTTTATTCCTAAATACTTCAGCTAGGCTGACTATACCGTGTCCTTAATGAAATTTTATTAAAAGCTCAGATTCAGCATTCTAGTGTGGAAAATCATAACACAGAAGCTTGCTATTACTAATTTCATCCAGAAAAACATATCCACTACCCACTTCTCATTCATCTTTCTTAAAATTGCTGTCGACTGATTTCACATCAAAAAGCAAAATGTCTAATACATAAAACCTTGTCTGCCTCCTTAATGTGTAAGAAAATGAGAAAGTCTACAGATAAAATTAAAATTAATATGCTAATAAATTTAAATGGCAAAAGGGGAGAGCTGACAAGAGTGTTGCATGCAAAATACTGGCACTTATTTACTAAACTATATTATTATATATATAAGATATTGGTCTGAAAGCTGTGTATAAAACAAGATTTGAGTTTGGTTTTTATACCATTACTTGGAAAATAATCCATATCATCAGAGCCGTCCCTAGCCAATATGATGCCCTAGGCAAGATTTTGGCTGGTGTCCCCCAAGCACCACCGCTGGTTCCGCCTCTGACCTTGCACCTCTTTCCCAGCACCATCACCTCTCATCCATAGCTGTCCATATTTTGGGGTTTGTACCCCCTATATTTTAAATAGGAACAGTTCGCACATTTGGCGCACAGCCCAAAAAGGGTGTTTTTGCTGGCAAGGGGCATGGCCACACAATAGTAACCCCAATTCCAATTACGCCACACAGTACTGCAACTTTATTCACATTTGATCATGCGATAGTGTCCATAATTCATATTATATCCCACAGTAGTGTCACTTTACCTTATAAACGTTGCTCCTCACAGTAGAGCCACTTATTCACATGACATCACACTGAATTGCTCCTTATTCACATTACACACCACCCTATTGCTCTTTATTCACATTAGACAACACAGTAGTGCCCTTTCTATACGTAAAGCTACATAGTAGAGCATCTTATACACATAATGCCACACAGTAATGCCCCTTACACATATGAGACACATTATTAATGTCCTTATAAACATAATGCGCCTTACACATTATGAAAACCTTTATTAATGCCCTTTTACACATAATGTCCCTTACACATATGCCGCACATTATTAATGCCCTTATACACATAATGACACACATAGTGCCCCCTACATGTTTGCTGCACATTATTAGTGCCCCTATACACATAATGACACACATACAGTAGTACCCTGTTACACATATGCCGCACATTATTAATGTCCTTATACACATAATGACACACATAGTGCCCCTTACACATATGTTGCACATTATTAATGCATTTTTACATGACACATATAATGCTCCTTACACATATTCCGAACACTACTGCACAACCATCCTACTCACATACACACAACACTCACACTGCCACTAACACTGTTACCTCTGCCTCTGCTTGAATACAGATGTGTCCTCATAAATCTTGCCTCAATGCTAATGTCGGGCACATTTTTTAATGAAAATGCATCTTATTTGCATTGCTATGTGGCTAGGATGCACAAGCAGCTTCTGCTGATTAAAATAATATGCAGCATGCCTATATACTGTGGGAGACTGTGGCTGTATCTGCATATGAAATGCTACACACAGAATATAGGCATGCTGCATATCATTTTAATCAGCAGAAGTTGCTGATGCCCCTAGGCATATCAAATGCCATAGGCAATTGCCTAGTTTGCCTATGTCTATGGCCGGCTCTGCATATCATATACCAAACAATTGTGAGGTCAATAACCACATTTTATATTACTACCCAGCGATGGTTGCTGCCCATGTGCTGCAGCACCACCCAAAGTGTGCCAGGGGGCTGGCCAGGACATATGAACATACATGTGAAGTTGTATGTAACATATGTCCTGGCTTCCATCCCCAGGAACCAGCATGACTCAGGAATACACTGCTCAGCCTGTCAGTCATCATTTAGACTGTCCCATTGGCTAGTTTTACAGGAGTTCCGGGGCAGGCTAAATGATGACTACTACCTGATTACAGATAATTAAACCTAAAGTCCGTATTTCTAATAATAAGCTTTATATATTCTGACCTAGTCTACTGAGTGAAGGTTCAGTCCCAGATACCTAATCTTTTTTGACCACCCCTCCACCACCTACAGCACCACCGTCCTCCCTTATCTTTCAAGATGCAAGATTACATACCTGGTTCTTCTGCAGGGCCAAAAGGCACTGAGAGGTGAGGAAAGGCAGATACTAATTAACTGAGCCCTAGTCTGTTAAGGCCAGTACACATGGTGAGATTTTCCCAGAGATGCGTGCTGAGCGATCTAGCTCAGCACACATCACAATGTGTGCTGAGCGAGTGGACTGCTCATTTCGCCAGCGGTGAAAAGAGCAATGTACTAGATTGTGCCTGCATGCAGGTCAATCTAGTACTGGTGAAGGCGACGTGCGGGACTGCGCATCGCTATCACTATGGGCATACACACGGAGAGATCCGTGCTTAATTTCTAGAATTTAAGCACCGATCTCTATGTACCCCCCATTACACTAATTGTAGTTTCTTCAATTATCAAATACTTTACTTTCCGGAAGACAAATAATCAAATGAACTTTCCAGATTAAAACAAACATTTGGTCTGATAACATAAATGTATTATTTTAGTCCAACTTTTTATTATTTTAGATCACATTTTAGTCAAAATTATTTTGTTATGCAAAACAACATCTTAAGTGCCAAATACTTATTTCCACTTATTACAAACTCCCAGGTGACATTTTCATGCAGAAGCCAAATAATTATGAAACTGAACAAATGGTTTTGCTCCTATTAAAAATACCATTTTATAGAACTATTTAGGCTTCATTCCTTACTTGTAGCTCCTTATTAATTACCATCACCTCCCAATCAACATTTCAGTCATGTCCCTCACACATTGCTTGATTCACACTTGTTTCCCACTGGAGCTATCTCCATGCATTAAGTAACTGCAAGTTTGATATTAGAATCTTTAACTGTCTATAAACCTTGAATTAAGAAAAGGAATTATGTTAACTACCAGATTTGTCATTGCATAAATTTGCAACAGATTTGTTTACTTTATAGTAATGGACTAAAATTAGGGCAAATTTCAATATTTCTTTCCTTATTTCTTTATGCATATTCACAAAATGATCTATGGGAAATTAGTGGGTTAAAATGTGTGTGTTTTGACATTGATTTCTGCAAATTACTTATGCATACTGCCAACTAGCTAATTAGTCATGTTTTGTTGGCTGACTTGTTTCAGAAGGAGCATGCATCTACAGATTTCTATATCAAACTCGTGCTGAAAACAGTTTGTAGATTTTTTGGTATTATGTGAATCTAACTTCACACATGAATATGGGCAAAATGCCTGTGCACAGAATAGAATTCAACTGGCAATCCAATATGGACTGCAGAGCAAATTGGCATTTAGTGTGGTAGTGTCCAATATTTGAGACAAAGAAATGAAATCACAAGTATGTTACACGTGGCTCAGGAGTTCTATGATATTATCATGTCTTGGAATTCCACAGTGATGTTACACAACACAGAGTGAATGCCAGATCCAAAGCAAAACACGCAGGTGTTTTTTTGCAGAAAATGTGTCTTAGTTGCAATGTGACTAGGATTCCTTTGATATGTGACACTTGTATAGTGTGTGACTGGGTCTGCACACTGAGCACAATGGAACTTGTACTGGAAAAAAACTGTGACTGATGCATTATAACACTTTGTCTACATATTCAGATGCTCGGCCACCCACAATATACAAGTGTCGCCAGGGTCGGACTGGCCCACCAGGGTACAGGGGAAACCACCGTTGGGCCCTACTGCCTGGGGGGCACCCCTTCCTCTAGAGATCAGATTTTGCATTTGAATTACACATTATGCATATGTTACATTATACTGCACAGAACTATGGTGTACTTTCTACAGTGTTATTAATCTGGTACATTATCATGCATGCACTAGGGGTATTTGCAATATATATGTATCAAGGGGCCCAGAACATGCACTACTGGTTAGCCAAGCTTCTAAGCATGGGACCCTATCACTGCATTTTCCTGGTGGGCCCTCCCTGCCTCAGTCCAACACTGAGTGTCGCATATCAGATTAATTAGCACAGTCCCCTGGTGAGTATTAGTCACATTGCGTTGCGACTAAGATGTATGTTTGGCAAAAAAATCAGCCCTTCACTAGTAGAGTCTCACAGGACCTTGCATGCCAAGAGGGGCTGTTTGGTGCAACTGCAGCAATGATTTATGAGAACACATTGTACATATGTATCCAGAGTGAGGGTTTGTTCACATGGATCTTTTTTCTTTATCTTTAGTAGATTCAGTCTGTGTTGCCCAACTACAATTAGGTCTCAATAAAACGCATCAAGGCGCATTCATAATACTGGTAGAAACAAGGACCCAATAGAACACGTTCCATAAATGTCTATCCAGCATTCACTTGTGCTCTTGTCACTTTCTTTTAGGGTCTTTGAAAGATTTGTATTCATAGGATTAATTATGTATTGTACGTTGGCTCAAAATTACCTCATTTGTCATAACAGTAACTTTATATGTAGTAAACATTTTTTTATTTCAATGTAACATATACTGAATTACATAATAGATTTATTAGTACATGTTAGATATAATAGTACAATACAACTGATAGAGTTCAATCTTCATATAGGAGGCATATGGACTGATGGTTTGTAGTAAACATGCCTGTTGGCACAGTGAATTTTGTATGCTTTCCCACAGGCTCTACAACAAGGTGCATGCAGCTTGATCACATTTCTTCTTGCGACTTAAAGTACATAAGTGGGACATATGGTACTCACCTAGGCAAAGTTCTGTAAGGCAGCTTCAATGCTAATGTGGTTTATACAGAGGTAGAGAAGTGGAAATATGGGTTTACATGAGAATTCTTATCACCACGTACAGACTGCTTCAAGTGGAACTTGATGATGATGATGACAATTACAGTATAAAACAACTGAAGCACTTAGGGGGGCATTAAGTACTGTGCACGCTATGTGGAACCAATTATGGTCATTTTCACATTCAGCTAAGCATCAGACCTATAACCTTCCTATTAGCATTATACATCTAAATTAACAGCATATTTACAGTATATGTAAGACTCAATCGCCTTTAAGACTAGCAGTGTCTCATGCTTTGATTACCCTATTGATAGTTGCAGATTATACATGCGCTACATTGAGCAAGCATGCATGTATCAATGTGTCATTCTTTCCCCAGGTCAGTTGCAATGTAACTCTTTCAATTAGAATATTTTTATTTTTACCATATAAGTAGATTGTATTAGTCATCTGCAATATATAAGTAGATTGTATTAGTCATCTGCAACTTTTCCATAGCACAGGATGCAAGGAAATACTGACACAGATTGATCATGTATGTTTTAGACACAGCAAGTCAAACTCTCAGGAAAAACATTCATATTAGCATACTGTAATACGAGTTACGAATAACTAGAAAACATGTTCAATTTGACTGAATAAACAAACGTAGAGGAATTGATATTATCCAAATAGGTTAAATGCCAGTTGTTTTCCTTTAGCTGTGTTTTTGTAAGGATCAGATCTAAAATTAGCTCTGTTGTGCTTCTGCTGTATTCATTTTACTCCTGGCTATAATTTGCTATGCATATCTAAGCACAGAACACTGATTTCTGATATCAGAACCATAAAATAATAAAAGTCCCCACTTCAAGATAATGGTAAGAATAATATGTATGGATACTTATAGCTATGAATGTATATCTGGGAGTCTATTCTGCAATATTTAAACACAAGGGCTGTACAAGGACTAGCTCTAGACCACAAGCAGAAATACAATTCAATGTGTATTACTTAAAAGTGTCTGAATTGCTTACTACACATCATTGACATACCAGTAAGTGGTAAAGCCCTTAGCATTGAATAAAGGTAAACAGAACAACAGCCAAGTACTTTAGACTTTACCAGTTATTGATTTTAAAATGCACCTTGCTTGTTTCTTAAAAAACTCTACCAATTAGTCGCAGTTCTAAAAATACACAAATGAATTTATTCCACAGGCATCAGTGAGCTGATGTAAACAGGTACCCAAATGCCTGCATTATATAAAAATAATTGAGTCCTATGTTCCAGGGCATGAAAACAATCCTTGTTACTAAATGAAAATGTGACTAACAAAATTTTCTATTTGAACATCTTTAGATACAGATGCAATGCACATTGTTGGACCATTTGACATGATGTGAATGGCTATCTGGCACAGTACAGTTCTGCAGATAATGTCTTGCCAGACAGGGAATTAGCTGAAGGCATGAAGCTGCATCACTGGGTGAAACAGGAATTTATCAAAACAGCAATCTTTGCCCGTAAAAAGACATCACTTATATCAGATTATAAGGTAGATACACATAATTAAAAAATATGTTATTGAAATGAAATGCATGCAGCTTATGTAGAAATGCTGCAGGGAGTGAAAGCTACAGTACAAGTTGTTTTTTCTTTTTAGTCAGGATAACAGATGAAGACAAAGAGATCCAATCCCCTTTGAAATATTAGTCAGTGGTAAATGCATGCACTGGACACAGCAAGTGAGCGTGTGCATATGTATCTGTCTTTGTACATACAGTACACAGTATGGATATGTGTACCCTAAGAAAATGAGCAAACACCCAATTAAGAACCAGTCCCAAAGTATCTTCTTAACATGCAATCATATATACATTTATTAATGCACTACTCTTTAATCACTCGCCTGGCATGGTCGTATCAGATGCGACCACATAGGCAGGTGCTTTATCTGACCTGGTTGCACAGGATGTGACACAGTGTTTGCAGCTGCAGGGAAGGGAAACTTCCTGCTGCAGCAGGTCTCAGAAGGACCTGTGATCTGTTTGCTTGTAATAAGTGTATGTGTATAAAAGGTCAGTGAGTTTCTGGAGTCCTGAAAAACCCTTGCATCTTTCATCCAGTGCTGCACTGACGTGTCTGGATTCTGAGTCATGGGGAAAGCAGAAGAATTGTCAAAGGATCTGCGGGAAAAGGTAACTGAATTGTATAAAACAGGAAAGGGATATAAAAAAATATCCAAGCAATTGAGAATTCCAATCTGCAGTGTTCAAACTCTAAGAAGTGGAAAATGAGGGATTTTGTGGAAACCAAATCACGGTCACGAAGACCAACAAAAATTTCAGCCACAACTGCCAGGATAATTGTTCGGGATGCAAAGAAAAATCCACAAATAACTTCAGCTGAAATACAGGACTCTCTGAAAAAAAGTGGTGTGGTTGTTTCAAGATGCACATGTCACAACTGAGGGCCTGAGCTGACGGGAGGCAGCCTCAGTTGTAGGAGCTGAGATGTACCGGAACCTGGGAGGTTATATCAGACCCCTGGACATGTAAGTAACATGAATAATAACTGCCCGAAGGCGTGACCACGACAACTTGGATAAAAGTCAATGATGTTTATTATGACAACTCCGCAACACAGCAGCAGTAAAAGAAAACGTAAAAGTCAGCAAAGAATAAATACAGTTCCTGGGTACTACAGGATGGCAGGAGCCACAGGGCACTGGTAGTGTGAGATAGTTCTTATGATCTTCTAGATGGAAAGTCCTTACCAGGCCCGACTGTAGCAATGGAGATAACCCAGGATTGTGCCAGCTGGTGTTCCAGGAAAAGCTGGGTTGCTGAAGATAAAACAGCTGCTGTGGATACTGGCTGGAACCAGACTGTTGTTAGCACGGAGTGGATACTGGCTGGAACCAGTTAAATAATAAATGAACTTGGGAGCGATGAAATATGAACTGAAATGTAGAACTTGAGAGCGGAGAAATAATAATACCGGTGGAGAGTGGTAAAGTGTAGAAAGGACACCGGCCCTTTAAGGGAAGCTGTACTCTGCTGGAAGCTGAGCTGGAAGCAGGTAATGTTGTAGCTGGAAACAGATGAATCCACAATGGATTGGAGAGTCAGGCTACACCGCAGGTGGAATGCTGGTGCGGATCTCTATGGTGGAAGTCTTGAGACAGGAGCTGGAACCTGGAAGACAATCACAGGAGAGAGACAAACAGGAACTAGGTTTGACAATCAAAGCACTGACGCCTTCCTTGCTCAGGCACAGTGTATTTATACCTGCAGCAAGGAAGGGATTGGCTAGGCAATTATGCAGATTATCAATACTGAGAACAGATTGGTGGAAATGATCAGCTGACAGAATCCAAGATGGCTGCGCCCATGCAGACACTTGGAGGGAAGTTTGGTTTGTAATCCATGTGGTAATGAAAACAGTAATGGCGGCGCTGGCCACCGGAGACAGGAGGCGCCAGACTGACAGATGCACATCCAACCACGCGGACACAGCGGAGGCCGCGGCTGACGTAATCGCCACTCAGACACTCTGCATGCAGAAGTTCAGGGACGGCGGCAGAGGCCGCGGGAGACGCCATGCCAGGTGTAATATGGCGTTTACTGTGACAGCGTCCCAGAGTGACAGGAGAGGATACAGGAATGTACACATCAGGATAACAGATGGAATCCGGTCCTGGAGCGCTGAGCCAGCCTTAGGAGGCATCTGATGGGTAAGAAATGGCGTCCAGATACCCGGATCGTGACAGCACCCCCCCCTTTAGGAGTGGCCCGAGGACACTTCTTTGGCTTTTGAGGAAACTTGGAATGGAATCTCCGGACCAAGGCAGGAGCATGGAAATCAGAAGCATTGGTCCATGAACGTTCCTCAGGACCATAACCCTTCCAGTCAATAAGATATTGTCGTTGACCGTAACGGTGACGTGAGTCCAGGATCTTGGCCACTTCATACTCAACGCCTCGTTGAGTTTGGACTTTCGGAGTTGGAGGAAGTGAGGAATGAAACCGATTCAAGATCAGCGGTTTCAACAGGGAAACATGGAATGTCCTGGGTATTTTTAAGAAGGGAGGCAACTGGAGTCTGTAAGCAACAGGATTGATGACTTGTTCAATCTTGAAAGGACCGATATAGCGAGGTGCAAACTTCATACTGGGAACTCTTAACCTCAAATTCTTCGTGGATAACCATACCCGATCACCCACCTTGAGAGCAGGAACTGCTCGACGCTTCTTATCCACAAACTTCTTGTACCTGAACGATGCCTTGCGCAGAGCTGATCGTACGCTCTTCCAGATATTGGCAAACTGATGCAAGGTGATATCCACTGCGGGGACAGAAGTTGCTGGAAGCGGTTGGAACTCAGGGACTTTAGGGTGGAATCCAAAGTTAGTGAAGAATGGTGTTGAAGCAGATGAAGAATGATACTGGTTGTTATGACAGAACTCGGCCCAGGGAAGTAATTGAACCCAGTCATCTTGAGAGGAGGACACATAGATGCGGAGGAAGGCCTCCAAGTCCTGATTCACCCTCTCGGTTTGACCATTGGTCTGAGGATGGTAAGCCGTGGAAAACTTTAGCTTGACTTGGAGGACTTGACATAAACTTCGCCAGAATTTGGCTGTGAATTGAACTCCTCGATCTGAGATAATTTCTTCAGGAAGACCGTGGAGTCGGAAGATCTCTTGTATGAATACTTGAGCCAACTTGGAAGCTGACGGAAGACCGGTGAGAGGAATGAAGTGTGCCATCTTGGTGAACCGGTCAACTACCACCCAGATGGTATTGAACTTGTTGCACATGGGTAAGTCTGTAATGAAATCCATCGACAAGTGGGTCCATGGTCGACGGGGAACGGATAGTGGAACCAGTTGCCCCGCAGGCGACTGGCGGGATACTTTATGTTGGGCACACTTTGGGCAAGATGCAATAAACTCCAAGACGTCTTTTTTCAGAGTTGGCCACCAATAGGACCTAGAGATAAACTCCAGGGTTTTTTGGATACCTGTATGTCCGGCAAAACGGGAAGCATGGGCCCAATGCATGAGCTTCTTCCTTAGCATCGGCTTCACAAAACTTTTCCCTGATGGGGGCGTAGAGTCCATCCCTACCGTGGAGAATGCCAACGGATTTATAATAGGATGCTTGTCTGAAGACTCTGACTCATTTTCTTGCTCCCATGAGCGGGAAAGGGCATCGGCCTTGCGATTCTGAGAGCCCGGACAGAACTGGAGTTTAAAGTCGAACCTGGAAAAGAAAAGTGCCCATCTGGCCTGACGAGGGTTGAGACATTGTGCGCCCTTCAGGTATAAAAGGTTCTTGTGGTCTGTAAGTATGGTGATTGAATGAGAAGCTCCCTCCAACAGATACCTCCACTCTTCTAGAGCGAGCTTGATGGCTAGCAACTCCTGGTCGCCAATGGCATAGTTGCGCTCAGCTGGGGAGAACTTCCGGGAGAAGAAACTGCAAGGGTGTAAATGGCCATCTTTAGCCCTCTGAGATAACACCGCTCCTACTCCAACGGAGGAGGCATCCACCTCTAAGATGAAAGGAGAGTCGATGTCAGGCTGTTTCAGAACAGGCGCAGAGATGAACCTTTGTTTTAAAAGATGAAATGCTTGCATGGCTTCTTCAGACCACTTGGACGGGTTAGCACCCTTCTTAGTGAAAGCAGTAATAGGCGCCACAATGGTGGAAAAGTCTCGTATAAACTTTCGGTAATAGTTGGCGAACCCTAAGAACCTCTGGACCCCTTTGAGGGTTAAGGGTACCGGCCAATTTTGGATTGCTTGTAGTTTCTCAGGATCCATCTCTAGTCCGGAACCGGACACAATGTACCCTAGAAACGGAATGGACTTGACTTCAAAGACGCATTTTTCTAATTTGCAATAGAGATGATTGACACGGAGACGGGACAGAACCTCTTTAACCCAAAAACAATGTTCCTCTAAATCGTTGGCAAAAATGAGGATATCGTCTAGATAGACCACGACATGACGGTATAGAATGTCTCTGAAGATCTCATTGACAAAATGCTGGAAGACAGCTGGAGCATTGCTCAATCCGAAGGGCATGACGAGGTACTCATAATGTCCGTCACGGGTGTTAAAGGCGGTCTTCCACTCGTCACCCTCACGGATCCGGATGAGATTGTATGCACCTCGCAAGTCCAGCTTTGTAAAGATGGTAGCTCCGCTAACTCTGTCAAAGAGCTCAGTAATCAGGGGTAAAGGATAACGGTTCTTGATGGTAATGTCGTTCAAACCTCTGTAGTCGATGCACGGCCGCAGACCACCATCTTTCTTTTTTACAAAAAAGAAGCCTGCGCCGGCTGGAGAAGAAGAAGGTCGAATGAACCCCTTTGCTAGGTTCTCTTTAATATATTCCTCCATAGAATGCGTCTCAGGCAGAGACAACGGATAAGTTCGGCCTCGAGGTGGAACCTTCCCTGGAACGAGATCAATCGGACAGTCCCATTCTCTATGAGGAGGAAGGATATCAGCAGAAGCTTTACTGAACACATCCGTGAAATCTTGATATGGAGGAGGTGGAACATCAGACGACCTGGGGGAGGAAGAACAGACAGGCAATACTTTAAACAAACATGTCTCAGCACAGGAGGAACCCCATGCCAGGATTTGCGTAGTCGTCCAATCAATTGTAGGATTGTGACGACGGAGCCATGGAAGGCCCAGGACCACAGGATGTGTGGCTCTTGGAATCACTAAAAAAGAAATAAGTTCGGAATGAAGAACTCCCACTCTCAGACGAACTGGTAGAGTCCTTAAAGAAATAACTGCATCAAAAATTTTGCTGCCATCCACGGCAGTTAAAGAAATGGACGAAGGAAGTCTCTCGGTGGGTAGGGACCACCGTTTAACATAGGCTTCGGTAATAAAGTTCCCAGCTGCTCCGGAATCAAGGAGGGCAATGACGTTCCGATAACGTTGAGCAACTTGAAGCGAGACTGGGAGATTACAATCTTGAGGAGATGGAGAGGAGATCATTACTCCTAGCCGGCCCTCTCCTTGGCGAGCTAGGATTTGGAGTTTCCCGGACGTTTGGGACAGGCATTAATGGTGTGAGACGGAGCTGCACAATAGAGACAGAGAAACTCGGAGAGACGTCTTCGGCGCTCAGCAGGAGTTAAACGGGAACGGCCAAGTTGCATGGGCACATCTTTAGATGGTGACAGTTGACGAGGAGCAGAAGATTTTGGAGCAGATGATCTTCCACGCTCAGTTGCTCTCTCTCTGAAACGTAAATCAACTTTCGTGCAGAGTGAGATTAGCTCATCTAACTTAGAAGGTAAGTCTCTGGTAGCTAACTCATCCTTAATACGCTCAGATAAGCCATGCCAGAATGCAGCATACAGGGCCTCGTCGTTCCATGCCAGTTCGGATGCCAGGATCTGGAACTGTATCAGATATTGTCCTACAGTACGTGACCCCTGGCGTAAACGAAGAATCTCGGATGAAGCTGAGGTTACCCGGCCTGGCTCGTCGAAGATGCGCCTGAATGTTGACACGAAGGCAGTGTAGGAAAATAGCAGGGTGTCGGACCTCTCCCATAACGGGGATGCCCAATGAAGGGCTGAGCCACTGAGAAGAGAAATAATGTAGGCAATTTTTGTACGGTCACTGGGAAAATTGCCAGGTTGTAGCTCAAACTGAATCTCACACTGGTTGAGAAATCCCCTGCAGAATCTTGGAGATCCGTCAAATTTTGCTGGCGTTGGAAGATGAAGACGTGGAGCAGAAATGGGTAAGGTGGGTGGGGTTATAGCTGGAGTCACTGTGGTTGACGCACCAGACGCGCCTGATCCACGGAGAGTTGTCTGAATCCCATCCAGCCGAGTAGAGAGATCCTGGAGACAGCGGATGATGTGGCCCTGTGCAGCCTCCTGATGTTCTAGTCGGGCTGCCAGTTCTTGCATCGGCCTGGCCGCTTGATCCTGGTCTCCGGCTGGATTCATTAGGTCAGTGCTTACTGTCACAACTGAGGGCCTGAGCTGACGGGAGGCAGCCTCAGTTGTAGGGGCTGAGATGTACCGGAACCTGGGAGGTTGTATCAGACCCCTGGACATGTAAGTAACATGAATAATAACTGCCCGAAGGCGTGACCACGACAACTTGGATAAAAGTCAATGATGTTTATTATGACAACTCCGCAACACAGCAGCAGTAAAAGAAAACGTAAAAGTCAGCAAAGAATAAATACAGTTCCTGGGTACTACAGGATGGCAGGAGCCACAGGGCACTGGTAGTGTGAGATAGTTCTTATGATCTTCTAGATGGAAAGTCCTTACCAGGCCCGACTGTAGCAATGGAGATAACCCAGGATTGTGCCAGCTGGTGTTCCAGGAAAAGCTGGGTTGCTGAAGATAAAACAGCTGCTGTGGATACTGGCTGGAACCAGACTGTTGTTAGCACGGAGTGGATACTGGCTGGAACCAGTTAAATAATAAATGAACTTGGGAGCGATGAAATATGAACTGAAATGTAGAACTTGAGAGCGGAGAAATAATAATACCGGTGGAGAGTGGTAAAGTGTAGAAAGGACACCGGCCCTTTAAGGGAAGCTGTACTCTGCTGGAAGCTGAGCTGGAAGCAGGTAATGTTGTAGCTGGAAACAGATAAATCCACAATGGATTGGAGAGTCAGGCTACACCGCAGGTGGAATGCTGGTGCGGATCTCTATGGTGGAAGTCTTGAGACAGGAGCTGGAACCTGGAAGACAATCACAGGAGAGAGACAAACAGGAACTAGGTTTGACAATCAAAGCACTGACGCCTTCCTTGCTCAGGCACAGTGTATTTATACCTGCAGCAAGGAAGGGATTGGCTAGGCAATTATGCAGATTATCAATACTGAGAACAGATTGGTGGAAATGATCAGCTGACAGAATCCAAGATGGCTGCGCCCATGCAGACACTTGGAGGGAAGTTTGGTTTGTAATCCATGTGGTAATGAAAACAGTAATGGCGACGCCGGCCACCGGAGACAGGAGGCGCCAGACTGACAGATGCACATCCAACCACGCGGACACAGCGGAGGCCGCGGCTGACGTAATCGCCACTCAGACACTCTGCATGCAGAAGTTCAGGGACGGCGGCGGAGGCCGCGGGAGACGCCATGCCAGGTGTAATATGGCGTTTACTGTGACAGCGTCCCAGAGTGACAGGAGAGGATACAGGAATGTACACATCAGGATAACAGATGGAATCCGGTCCTGGAGCGCTGAGCCAGCCTTAGGAGGCATCTGATGGGTAAGAAATGGCGTCCAGATACCCGGATCGTGACAGCACAATAAGGAGGCATTTTAAGAAAAATGGGCTGCATGGTCGAGTCGCCAGAAGAAAGCCATTACTACGCAAATGCCACAAAGCATCCCGCTTACAATACTCCAAACAGCACAGAGACAAGCCTCAAAACTTCTGGAACAAAGTCATTTGGAGTGATGAGACCAAAATTTTACTTTTTGGCCACAACCATAAACGTTACATTTGGAGAGGAGTCAACAAGGCCTATGATGAAAGGTACACCATTCCTACTGTGAAACACGGAGGTGGATCGCTGATGTTTTGGGGATGTGTGAGCTACAAAGGCACTGGAAACTTGGTCAAAATTGATGGCAAGATGAATGCAGCATGTTATCAGAAAATACTGGAGGAAAATTTGCATTCATCAGCCCGGAAGCTGCGCATGGGACGTACTTAGATGTTCCAACATGACAATGATCCAAAACACAAAGCCAGGTCGACCTGTCATTGGCTACAGCAGAATATTTATATATATATATATAATTTTTTTCGTTGTACTCTGGGTGGCAGGGCCAGGGGGGGTTGTGGGTTGAGGGGTGTTATTCAAGATGTGTGTGTTCTAGCTCAAATGTAAATGCAGTGTGAAAATAGAGCTAGCTGTCCAGCATTTAAAGGCTACATGCAAAAATATAAACTATTTACCATGCATGCAAAACAAAATTATTTTCCACTCTTGCATTGAAACTCCATTTGTCCAGGTACACAGCTTACTCCTTTTTTCTGCTTTGCTGCCCAAAATATTGTAGCAGAAAGTGGGGGTTTGGTATATTTTGTAAACATTCATAATGTCAACATGAGACTGTTGCCATGGTTATTGTCAATATGCAGCATGTTAACATTGACCATGTTGATTCTCATTGTGTCGACACTGACATGTTGACATGACAGGAATAGAATGTAAAAGTGTATAAAGAGGTGGTCCCAGCAGTGTGGCACTGACTAAACCTGACATCCCCCCATAGCCTAACACTATCATACTCACACACACAGCCTAATCCTAACTCTGCAGCTTAACCCTAAAACGTCATTCTGCAGAATGATGCTATTTTAGAAAGTCAACATGTTTGATGTTGACATGTCAACAACATTGACATAAATGTCAACATTATGGTGTCAATATTATGAATGTCAACATGTTGACTGCATCCCAAACGTGGACATATACCCCTATAATGGACCTATAACAGTAATTTCATTTTTGGGGGAATGCACAATACAATAGTTTCATGTAAAACTGTTCATATGTTCATATGCTTCAAATTGCAGTAAAATGAAATCCAATTACAATATTCTATTATATTAACGATGGATCAGGCCTGTAACCAGCATATGTAAATGAAGCCCAATGCTGATAGGTACCGCATAAGCCACAAAGTGTCTTCCTAACTTGTAAGCTTGTATACTGTAGATTTAATAAAACTACTCTTACAAATAAATTATAAAATACAATAAGCGTTTTACTGTACTTCAAGAAATCTAAAATGATCAATCAATCAATCAATCAATCAATCAATCAATCAATCAATACATTTTATTGTGTAATAATAGAGTTGACAAGACTTTCATATGATCAACCAAGCATAGGAAGAACTCAAATTTACATTTTAAACTGTCAGAATCTCTACATTTAACCCACTATTTACAGCTCTATTATGAACAGTGTCATCACGTCTCAATTCATATTATCGGTAGGCAATACATTAGGGCATTATAAAATTGTGGCAGGGCATGCTGGGATGTGTAATGCTACAGTATCCAGAATACCATACGTTGCCTAACCCTGATTTTTATCATCCACCTGTTTGGTCCTTGTCTTATGTTTGGTCCACTGCTCCCCACTGTCACAGTGTACCAAACAAATCAACAATAATGAAAATAACCTCCAACTTCACAGAAATTATATTTTTAATGTGAACATTCAAATGCCAAATCCTGCACCAAAAAACAAAAAGCACCAATATAAATAGAAATTTTGTGCTTTGCTATTTTTTGCTTCACAAATAAGCCCCACTGTGTGTCAGTTATACATTTTATTCATAAAGTAAACAGTGCTATGAACTACTTTCATATAAGCTTTTTTTTCAAAGTATTTCCATCTCATGGGATTTATAAAGCATCTAGTATTTTGGACCCAAGTCACTAACTATTGTGCCAGGTTGGGTATGAAATTATGACCTTCATAAGACCAACAGTGGAAGCTCAATGGGCAAAATCCCCATGGGTTCCAGTAAGTATTTTCACCCTACCCCTTATCCTACCTGTAACCCACCCATCCCATAGCCTAACCCTATCTGCCCCATGAAGCCTAACCCTAATCTTCCTCACCCCCAATGCCTAACCCTAGTCACTCCGATAACTCCTTACCCTAACCCTGGTACTTACTTCTGGAATCCATTGAGATTCTGACTGTCGGGATCCCTCTGTTGGTGTTCTGACTATTGGGATCTTACCTGAATCCTAGTATGCCTAGTGTTGCATGGTAATTTTCCCTCTATCTTCCCCTACTTTGACATCTCTGCTCCCCTATCTGTCCCTACTTTCACCTGTCCCACTCTCCTATTCAATCTCTTTCCTTCTTTCTCCCCTTCTCCATATCTATCCCCTACCCCATTTACCTCTCTGATCTGTGTCTGCTCTATTCCTGCCTTCTATGGTGGTTTAATGGGTGGGAGAGGATGCTGATGTGGGCTGTGGGATATCATGGGAGAGGGAATGATGGCTTCAGGCATTGACAGGTGTCTTCCTTCACATCTCTGTCCCCCACCTCCATCTCTCTCTCATCTCAGTGCCATTTCTTCTCTCCATCATTTCCGCCCACCTGCTCTTATCTGTGTCAGGAGATGGGGGTGTGTGTTTACAGGGGGTGGTCATGGCTGTGTGTGTGTGTGGGGGGGGGGGTAACATCTCCAGATGCTGCCAGGACTCAGGGAACAGTCCTAAGCATCCAAACAGTGCTGTCTGTGGGAGAGACTATGTTTGTCGTTTGTCAGATAGCCAGTGAGAGTTGTGAGAAAATGAAGGTAGGGGGGCTGCCCCTCAGCTCTTACTGCACCTTTGCAGACTGATGCAGTAGATAATTATATAATACCTATAAATTTTTAAAATAAAACTGCACATGATCAATCTGTACTTTAAACCAAAAAAGCTTTCACTGTTAAAGACTACTATGTTCCCATATCCATATAAACAGTTTAAAATGTATTTGCATCATATTTTAATACACATTAAAAAGGAATATCTACAGTGATTTTTTTTGTTTACTATATTTTTTATTTAATTTAAACAATGAAATAAAAAGATTCCAAACATTTTTAAATTTGAAACTATGATATACAGGTTGAGTATCCCTTATCCAAAATGCTTGGGACCAGAGGAATTTTGGATATCGGATTTTTACGTATTTTGGAATAATTGCTTACCATAATCAGATATTATGGTGATGGGACCTAAATCTAAGCACAGAATGCATTTATGTTACATATACACCTTATACACACAGCCTGAAGGTAATTTTAGCCAATATTTTTTATAACTTTGTGCATTAAACAAAGTGTGTGTACATTCACACAATTCATTTATGTTTCATATACACCTTATGCACACAGCCAGAAGGTCATTTAATACAATATTTTTAATAACTTTGAGTGTTAAACAAAGTTTGTGTACATTGAGCCATCAAAAAACAAAGGTTTCACTATCTCAGTCTCACTCAAAAAAGTCCGTAATTCAGAATATTCCGTATTTCGGAATATTTGGATATGGGATATTCAACCTGTACTGCCATACTATATGCACATGTTGTCCACAAGAGGGCATGACATTGTATACATGGATAAAAAAAATGAAAATAAAAATCAATATTGTTATATTGTTTGGAGGTATGCTTGTCTAATAATTGAAAATATGCATACAGTAGCTGTTACTTTTCTGGAAGACAAAAATATTCAATGAAATTGAAACGCACTAGGTAGAAAAAAGATAAAAAAACAACCCCAAAGAGTACAATATACAGGCTTAATGGCATGAACAGATTCCTTAAATAGCTTTCTGTCCTAGCTCCTTTGTGCTGCAATCATAATAAAATGGCTTAGGCTGTCATGCCTGCAGTTTGAGAGGCTCATTATTGCTGGATTTGCTGTGCCACGTTGAGTCTACACTTGCATTTGCACAGATTTGCCTTCGCAAGCAACTAGCTCAATGCAAGATTTTCTATGTCGATTTGATAGCTTTTTTATTATTAGGAAATTCATTGTTTGGTTTCTATGATCAATAATAACAATGTTCTGTTTTTTTCAAATGTTAATCTTCTAAGAAGCGCATTTCAGCACAGTGATATTTGAAAAAAATGTTCCTGAACAAATCCCCTGATGATGGGTCTGACCCATAAAATACTGTTGTTCTCTGCGTGCACTTGCTGATATTGTTTTGTATATATTTCAATGTGTATGCCCCTCAATATATATTTTTAATGTATACCTGATATTTGAAAATGTCTTGACTCTCTCATCCCTTTTATGGGACACAGGAAAGAAAAAGGAAAGGAAAGGAAGGGAGGGGTGGGGTGGGGGGGCTCTTTCATTTCCTTTTTCTTTCCTGTGTCCCATTTTCTTTACATAACTCAAGCAAAACAATGTTTGGGAAACAATGTATCTGTTTCAATACAAATTAATTTTTATTGCTGACTATTAAAATGTCCATTTACTATGGGGTTTCATTGCCCTGCTGAGGCTGGGAGGTTTCTGTGTTTTTTAATTTTTTTTATTTGCACTTCACAGATGAGCAATCGCAATATGAAATAAAAGCAGATAGATACATATATACTATATGTAGGGCCGGTGCAAGGTTTTTCGACACCCTAAGTAAAACTTCAGCCTGTTGACCCCCTCCTTCCCCAACCACACACCAGTACCTACTTTCCTTTCCAGCCCCGTAGGTAACAATGTGTAGGTAGCATCTTAGAAGTACAACAGTCGTCATCTGCATTAAGTTTAACAAAGACGCAACTTTCAGAGTCTCCATCATTTTGTGATAAGCAGACCCAGTATTGCCCCCCCCCCTGCACCCTAGATCCTGGTGCCCTAGGCAGCTATCTACAACTGCCTAATGGGAGAGCCAGCCCTGACTATATGGCATGCTTTATTGTATACTCAGGAGAAAGTAATATTTTCTGTGCTTTTGCAAACAACTCTGGAACGTTTGGGACACCCACATGGCATGAAGCATTCTCACGTTATTAATGTTCTAAAATTCTTTCTTTGGTGTGCCTAGATCAGTAAAAAAAACTATGACTATATTCCCATTAAGTGAGTTAGTTAAATAGTATCTGTAAATTAAACTCTTATTTTTAAGCTTTATAAAAAAAAATTCAATATGGGATGTCATCGTATACAGTGGAAATAAACAAATGTAAGAATTACACCTCCAGCAATAAAATATGTATCTTTAATTTGACATAAAAAACAAACTAAAATTATTTTTAAGTAAGAAATATATTGCGCTCTAATGTCTGATATTAAAAATGACCCATTTTGTTTTCTCAAGAACAAAACTAAAGTCATGGTAGCAGCAAATGTATTCATAGTAATATATTTTACACTGCATATTATATACTTTATGTCTAATGCTCTTGTCTGTATTTTGTTGACTAGTGTGAGGAATGAATGTTAATGCCACAGAAAACAAGTCTAACAAGGTTAAACAAAAATAGTCAAACACAAAAAGGACAAACATTCAGCAGACACATACAATGAGAATCTAGATGATGTTGGTTAAGAGGGCAGTAACAGAAAAGCCTGAGGGGGGATTTATCAAAGCTTTGAGAGAGAAAAAGTGTTGAGAAATAAAGTGCCAATCATTCAGCTCCAGTCATTTTCAAACACAGCCTGTAACAAGACAGAAGTTGAGTGGTTAGTACTTTATTTCTCTCCACTTTGTATCTCTACAAACCTTGATAAATTTCCCTGAGTACTGTATTTAGGAAATCATTTTACACACAGCAGATACACAAAAAAAGAGTACACCTACCTCCATATACACATCTGATTCTTTTGTCTCCTTATACATGGAGAGGCAGAGGAGGGATGGGGAAAGTCTCAGGGGTCTATTTACTAAGCCTTGGATGGAGATAAAGTCGCTGGAGATAAAGCACCAGCCAATCGTCTCCTGTCATTTTTCAAACACAGTCTGTGGCATGGCAGTAAGGAGCCGATTGACTGGTACTTTATCTCCAGCGACTTAATCTCCATTTAAGGCTTAGTAAATAGACCTAAGGGCATGTTTTCGTACTTGTGACTGAGGCAGACACACTTGGAGATGCAGATAAGACTGTCAGTAACTGCATCTGTTGTGGGTGCCTGATGATGAGGATGATGATGATGACAGTTGCCAGGACTATCTACCGGTTTCTGCTTGGCTAACTGTGGATTCCCTTCCGAAGCTGGTACTGTAGTTCTTTCCTCTGTTATCTTGCCTACTTTAGATGATTTTGATGGAGTATTTTAAAATGAATTTTTACGTTTTCTAACTTCAAACTCTTTGTTACAGAAAAAAAAGAGTAGAATACGAGTGAATATTAAAGAAAATCTATTTGTCTCTTCAAAGCAAACGCATTTTGTTTGCACTCCTTGCTGTACTTTATACAATGCTGATAAAGTGCTATAACATAATTCATAAATCACGTCCTTTGCTTTGCAATATCATTACATATTTTAAGCGCTGGTTTGATTTACAACTGCAGGTTACTGAACACAGCGTGAGCTGCTGAAAATAAACCAGGTCCCAGAATAATTAAACATTATCTAATCTTAATGTAGGCTTCAAACAGATCCTGGAGACTCTCGGTAAAGGTTAAATTAATTTATTTAAAAAACATGAACAATAAAGTGTTTATAAGAAAAATGCATTTCATGTCAAAACTGCAATCATGCATAATATTCACATAATTACATTTATACTATGAAAGCAGTGATATTTTTGTTTGTCGGAATCTCTAATACTATATAATCATGATAAAAAAATGCAGATTTCCTTCTACTTTCTGTAGCTGCTAGTTAAGCTGACCACAATTATTTACAATGTGCATGCGCACAGTGTCACTTTCCAGGATCAGGGCCAGTGCCGGATGAAGGCTGAAGGAGGGGGATAAAAAGATCTCTCTTCTGCTACCATGCCTCAATAGGCTAAAATTAGTTTACTTTACACCATCTGAAGATGGTGTAAACCTACGTAGCCAAACCCAGCCGTTGCGTGACTTGGTAGCGCAAACATATTTTTGTGTGACTTTTTCTATTAAAATGTGTCCGTGAATGGGATGTACAATTAAAACGATATGGAGCATGCCTATATTCTATGTGCGACCGCCGCAAAAATAGACGTGCAAAGCTAATGGAGTTGCACAGGACCTGTCATCTAAGTCACATCAGGCATCTCCCACTGCGTGGCCTATTGAGGCTACAAGTATGAGGACACATCTGTAGAGGTCAGATCGTAGTCCCCATTGATAATAATGGGGACTGCGATCTGTAGTGCTAATTAGCATTCTGCAAGATATTTCTATGAAATCTCCTGCATTATGTTATTAGAAAAATGAAGAAGAAACTTCAGTTTCTACATGATTTTATGGAAAAAAAAGCTTGATACATAGATCTCTTAGTATTAATTCTGTTTAAAAAGACACAAATGTATAATAAATATATTAAAATATTTACAGTATATAGGACTTTTCTCCCATTAAAAATCAAGTGTACCATTTGGTTGGGGTAAACCCATCATTTCTCCAAGACAAAAAACTAGAATTCCAAATGATTTTCCTGAAATTTGAATGTTGAACTTATTATACCAGGGATTTGTACCTATAACTGTTTACTAACCAAACCCTGTAGATGTTGTTTGGTAACTAAAAGCAAATTACATACAGTAGTGACTTTTATGGATTCAGCACAAAACAAGTCATATGGGTGTCCTGGTTTTCTGTTTCCAAAGTATTGTAAAAGAGAACTGCTTTACTATGAAACCTGTATCATTAACTAGGCCAGGTGAAGAGGGAGGAGGCAGTCACATGATGCTGCACAGATACGTTCATCTGCTCTGTAGGAAATTTACTCTGAGTGAATAGCTGTGTACAAAGAACTGTATGGAAATGGTAAATAAAACCTACCTTTTTTACAACAGAGATACAGTATCTATAGCCTACCTCAGTTTGCTGCCATTTATATTCTCAGGGAGCACCGACACACCTGATAACCTACATATAATGATTATGTACATGATATATGGATAGTCCTATTAAACATGTACAAATCCTTTTTATCAAGGAGTTCCAGTGCTAAGTGACTATCCCCATTGCCCCCCTTTTCCCATATGATTATATAAATAACAAGATGTTAGTGATTCTACTCATACTACAAAAATAGGCTCTAGATTGACTAATTGCACTGGTAATTGCAATGTTCTATGCATAATATTAAAAAAAGCTAAGAAATTACATCTTGCTTGAACTTTATCTCTTTATATCAAAAGTATTACATTCACAGAAAAAATTAAAACACTTATAAGGACTGCATAGAACTAACTCTAAGTATAATTATAGAAAGTATGAATACTTTATTAATACCATAAAAAGATGAACAAAGACAATCTATCAATCAAAACAATGCCTAAATGCAGAGCTTAAATCATACTAACCAACTTCTTCTTTCCAGGGCCATTTCTAGGGTCAGGTAAGCCGTGCAATTGCACAGGCACCGCAGCCAGTGTCTGCAGCAGTATTCCATGTGGTCTAGCCACCCCACTGCTGAAAATGCTCCACCCAAAATGGCCACCGCCGTAGAGGAGAACGATGCTAGAGGTTCTACTGGACCTCTAGCTTCTGTCAAGGAAAGGACAGATGCTACAGGACCAGTAGAACGTCTATTAACTGAAAGGCACAAACAGCGGTACCTGGAAGTGCCGGGACTGCTGAGTGCTGACCTAGAGAGGGAGATGCTGCAGTGAGTCATGTGACCACAGGCACCAAATGGGAGGTGGCTCATGGCATGAAGAAACCCCTGACAATGAACAGGAATTTTAAAAGTAGGTAGTCAAAGACATTCAGAAAGAGAGAGGGCACTATTGTTTAAATGCCAATCTCTGTGCATGGGCTAATGAAGCTTTTGTGAACCAATATAATCCAATTTCTTTAGTAGACACCAAAGGTCAGCTGCAAACCCGGGATATTAAGCCACTTAAATCAATGAATCCAGAACAGTTAAAGGATGGATGGGATGCTTAAACCTTAAAAATGCAGTCAAACCTAAGAAAACTGTTATTTTTGCATCTCTAAATGCATTAAAATGGTATACTCTGTGGACCACCAGCACTTTAGTCACCAAAGAATACTAAGGGGCTGCAATGTACCAGTATGCCATGCTGCATCACTTCGATAGGTGTAGTTCAATGGGGTCCATGGCTTGCACAGGGAGATCAGCCAAGTGTGGATCATTAGGACTGAGGCAGGAGCAGGGATCCAGAAGCAGACACAATCTAGAAGCTTCAGAGGCATGATGGAACTGGGTGCCAGACAACAGGCTGCAGACAGCAGCGGAAATACAAGATTGCACCTGCTGCGTGTCCCGTACCAGTTGTCCAGGCCAAATAGAGGGGGGTCCCAGTACCTCAATGTGGAGCTCCATGCTGGGTCAGTAAGCCTATGCAGTGTTGACCCCCACACCAGGGACCATTTACTGTAGTCTGGCCGCTGGGTGTCCTCTCCAGTTTTTCCCTCCCCAGGCTACCAGGTGTCCCCTCCAGCTAAGCCCTCCCAGGTGAGTGACCATCACGAGTGTCCGGAAAGACATCAGCTGCTGCATCAGCATCAGCAGTTATAGTGATGTTAATAATGTTATAATAGGTTGTTCATGGTGTTATAATGGCCCAATCTGTGTACCATTACACCATTTGCCAATACCAGGGGGCCCCCATACTTTTTTCCACCTGTAATTACAGAAAACAACACTGTCTGCATAGAGCTGCTCCTGTTTATGTATTTATATTCTGCAATGGTTCACTATGTGGTTTAGAAAATATATATGGGACATATAACACTCCAAAAACAGTAAAGACTTTAAAGGGCCAGGTGTACTAAGCCTTGAAAAGTGATAAATTGCACGGTGATAAAGTAACAACCAACCAGCTCCTGTCATTTTTCAAACCCAGCCTGTAACATGACAGTTAGAAGCTGATTGGCTGGTACTGTATCACCTTGCACATTATCACTTTTCAAGGCTTAATACATCTACCTTGGCACAACAGGTCAATTTAACAAATGTTGCAACAATTGAAACCAATAATATATGTTTATAAAGTAGAGTAAACAGCTAGGAGTGTCTCTAATGTATTTTGTGAGAGCAGATTTTGGGGTTTATTTATCAAGTTGTGTTGTAAAATCCGTCATTTCGGATCCTGTTTCTGCCTGATATTTAGAATTGCAATGCTTCTACTAGCCATGTCTTGCTAGTAGGAGCATTGGCCTCTTAAATATCTGGCAGAAACACAATCCAAAATTATGGGTTTTACAACCTGAATCTTCATAAATAAACCCCTTCTGTGTTTTTTATTTAAACAATGTGGTCATACCACATGCACTCCAGATATAGGAGTGGTGAGTGCAGTGAACAAATGCCTTTTATGTATATATTATATAAATGGTCGAGTCACATTATTATGATCACAAGCTAATAGCCAGAATAATTGCTGTGTGTAGCACGGACAGCAGATGGGTGAACTGTCATTTTAAACACGTCTGGTAGCCCCCATCTTGATTTTGACGGTCAGCTGCTCCACTGTAGTGTGTCGGACGGCCCATACGCAACTTTTGTAGCCAAAGATCACCTGTTACATCAAAGGCACGTGGTGTTCCGCAGTATCCACATTGGTTATTCGCAATGGTGCCACAGTCAAGAAATACAACAGCAGCATGCAAACAGATCACAAACTGCGCTGTTTCAGAAATACTGCCAGCCTTGGCCCGAAAGCCGATAATAATCCCTTTTTTACAACCCAGATAAATCGCCTCTTTACGCATGACAGTGAGGAGTGATATGTGTTCAGGCTGCCTATCACACACCTTATATACCCACCAAGCCAGCGCATGGCACATATTGTATTTCATGGGCTACGCGCTGCTGATGTCAAATGTAGGAGTTGATCATAATATAATCATTTGATCGTGTATATAAAATCAAATTCTCATTTCCTAGGCCTAGAATAAGTCAAATATGCACACACAGTTAGATAAAGAAGAAACAAGGAATAATAATCTACAGAGTATCCGGAAAGTATTCACAGCGCTTCAATTTTTCCACATTTTGTTATGCTACAGCCTTATTCCAAAATGGAATAAATTCATTTTTTCCCCTCAATATTCTACACACAATACCCCATAATGACAACATGAAAGTTTTTTTGAGATTTTTCTAAATTTATTAAAAATAAAAAACTAAGAAATCACATGTACATAAGTATTCACAGCCTTTGCCATGAAGCTCAAAATTTAGCTCCGGTGCATCCTCTTTCCACTAATCGTCCTTGATATATCCCTACAGCTTAATTGGAGTCCACCTGTGGTAAATCAGTTGATTGGACATGATTCGGAAAGGCACACACCTGTCTATATGAGGTCCCACCTGTGACAGTGCATGTCTGAGCACAAACCAAGCATGAAGTCAAAGGATTTGTCTTGTAGACCTCTGAGACAGGATTGTCTCAAGGCACAAATCTGGGGAAGGGTACAGAAAAATATCTGCTGCTTTGAAGGTCCCAATGAGCACAGTGGCCTCCATCATCCGTAAATGGAAGAAGTTCGGAACCACCAGGACTCTTCTTAAAGCTGGCCAGCTGTCTAAACTGAGCGATCGTCGGAGAAGGGCCCTAGTGAGGGAGGTGACCAAGAACTAGAAGGTCACTCTGTTAGAGCTACAGCATTACTCTGTAGAGAGAGGAGAACATTTCAGAAGGACAATCATCTTTGCAGCAATCTACCAATCACACCTGTATGGTACAGTGGCCAGACTGAAGCCACGCCTTAGTAAAAAGTACATGGCAGCCCACCTGGAGTTTGCCAAAATGCACCTGAAGGATTCTCAGACCATGAGAAACAAAATTATCTGGTCTGATGAGACAAAGATTAAACTCTTTTGCGTGAATGCCAGGCATAATGTTTGAAGGAAACCAGGCTCCGCTCATCACCAGGCTAATACCATGCCTGCAGTGAAGCATGGTGGTGGCAGCATCATGCTGTGGGGATGTTTTTCAGTGGCAGGAACAGGAAGACTAGTCAGGATAGAGGAAAAGCTGAATGCAGAAATGTACAGAGACATCCTGGATGAAAACCTGCTCCAGATTGCTCTTGACCTCAAACTAGGGCAAAGGTTCATCTTTCAGCAGGACAACAACCCTAAGCACACACCTAAGATAGCAAAGGAGTGGCTTCAGGACAACATGAGTGGCCCAGCCAGAGCCCAGACTTGAATCCGATTGAACATCTCTGGAGAGATCTGAAAATGTCTGTGCACCAACGCTTCCCATCCAACCGTATGGAGCTTGAGAGGTGCGTCAAAAAGGAATGTGCAAAACTGCCCAAAGATAGGTGTGCCAAGCTTGTGGCATCATATTCAAAAAGACTTGAAGCTGTAATTGCTGCCAAAGGTGTTTAAGCAAAGTATTGAGTAAAGGCTGTGAATACTTATGTACGTGTGATTTCTTAGTTTTTTATTTTTAATATATTTGCAAAAATCTCTTTTTCACATTGTCATTATGGGGTATTGTGTGTAGAATTTTGAGGGAAAAATTAATTTATTCCATTTTGGAATAAGGCTTTAACATAACAAAATGTGGAAAAAGTGAAGCGCTGTGAATACTTTCCGCATGCATTATAAATAAAGGACAACATATTTTTAATGCACTATGTCCATTTCCATCACACCTAGTGGTTTTCATCAGCCCCCTGATAAGAACCAAAAAGTTTGTTGGAAATGGGTGTCAGGCAGGGGCGGATTGGGATCAAACACCAGCCCGGGAAATTTATGTAGTCTGTTGAGGGGGAGGGGCCTGTCAAGAGTGCGGGGTAACTCCTCAAAGGTCCTGATACTGAGATAGACGTAGCTGGGGCCTCCTTTGCTTTACATCAGCGTTTTCAGCCGAAGTGCTGCGGCACACTAGTGTGCCACCAGCTGTTGTCAGGTGTGCCGCAGCCCGCCATCCATCGCCCACCAGATATGTCCTACATAGCGCCCGCCGACAGTGCTTCGCTGCCACTCTCCGCCTGTCAGAGATACTTGGGTTCATCTGCTGTCGGGTTCGGCCAGTGTAATCAGCTCTTCTGTCACCCAGCCTGTGACCTAAGGTGACATGCTGTGACACATAGGTCACACGCGTCACGTCACATTCCCGCCCGCCTGCTAGTGTGTGCTGCTTCTTGTGGACTGCTCTGCTCTGCTGTCTGCTCATACTGCCCAAAATAAACAGGACTGCAGGTTGCCATTATTGTGGGGCCAGTGTGTACTACTACAGGGGAGGGGACAGTGTGGAATTACTAGGTGGGAGGCAGTGTGGATTTACTGTGGGGAGGCAGTGTGGAATTACACTGGGGGCCAGTGTGTTTGATTTATAACTCTGGAGGCCAATGTGTTTGATACTGTGGGGGCCAATGTGTTTGATGCTGTGGGGGCCAATGTGTTTCATAACTGTGGGGTCCAATGTGCTTGATACTGCCGGGCCAATGTGTTTTATAACTGTGGGGGCCATTGTATGTGGGGGATTTTTTGTTCCCTCTGGGAGACGGATAGCGTGCTTTGGCAATTTTAAAATCTTGTTAGGTGTGCCGCGAGTCGAAAAAGGTTGAAAATCACTGCTTTATGTTATGCTCATGTTTACCTGCAACTTTATGCATATGCTGCTACAATACCCTTCCCTGATGTACATCTATACGTCTGAATATACAAGGACTGATATGCCCACTTTCATTGTCTACTGACACTGCTGTCATGCCTTTAATCTACTTCTGATTTTATTGATTTTTCATTCTACAAACCCCTTTTTTTTAACCTTATAAGTTTCAAAGTACAGGGAGGAGGAGCACACACTACATACAGTACAGTACATGGAGGGGGAGCACACACTACATACAGCACAGTACAGAGAGGGAGCACACACTACATACAGCACAGTACAGGGAGGGGAAGCACACACTACATACAGCACAGTACAGGGAGGGAGCACACACTACATACAGCACAGTACAGGGAGGGGAAGCACACACTACATACAGCACAGTACAGGGAGGGAGCACACACTACATACAGTACAGTACATGGAGGGGGAGCACACACTACATACAGCACAGTACAGGGAGGGAGCACACACTACATACAGCACAGTACAGGGAGGGGAAGCACACACTACATACAGCACAGTACAGGGAGGGAGCACACACAAGTAGTGAAACACAGTCACAGGGGACCAGCATAGCAGAATCTGTCCCAGTGGCCTATCCGCGCCTGATTACATACATAGCCACCACATTATTACATGAATAGCACCACATTACACATATAGAACCACATTATATGTATAGCACTGCACTACACGTATAGCAATGCATTACCATACCACCCAACTGACCCGATTTTCGTGGGACAGTCCCGTTTTTTGGGGACTGTCCCGCTGTCCCACCCACGGGCCACAGTGTCCCGTGGTGAGGGGGGCAGTTGGGAGTCTCTGTGTCTCGCTGCCCTGCTTAGCAGAGCAGCGGTGAATAGACGCTGTGCGCATGCGCACAGCGTCTATTCACTGGATTCAGAGGGAGAGGGGGCATGCCAGCGGCTCACAGAGCGCTGGGCATGCCCCCTCAGTGACTAAAACGGAGCGTGGCTCGCGATCGTGGGTTCTCCCGTGAAGCCACGCCCCCTTTTCTTAGGCCACGTCCCTTTTTTGGGAGCGCGCGCGACTTCGCCGCGCGTGTGTCCCTCTTTAGGGAACTGTCAAGTTTGGAGGTATGCATTACACAAATAGTACCACATAACACGAATAGCATCACATTACAGGTATAGCACCGCACTACACGTATAGCACCGCATTATACCACAAGCACAACATTACACGTATAGCACCTCATTACACAAATAGCACCACATTACATACACAGCTGCAGCATTACATATGTAGCCACTGCATTACATACGTAGCCACCGCATTACATAAATAAGCCCATCATCATGGACAGACATTGGGCAGCTATAGGGCTGAAGGACTTAGTATTAGAGATTGTCCCAGGGCTGGCTGTGAGTGCTGCCTGGTCAGCTGGCATCCTGAGAACAAGGTACATCCTGCTCCTGTCCAGTCCCCAAACCATACACTGTGACCAGGGACGCCCTAACCCTTACACCATCATGATAATGCAAATAATGTAATTAAAAATAACCTCTCTGCCGGGTCCCCTTCAGTGCTCAGTTGCAGCTCTGGCCAGTTCAGTGAGAAAGCGGGAGCTAGGGTGGTGGCGGGTGTAGTAAACCCAGCTCCGACCATCACTATGCTGCTGCTCCTGGGCCGGGCTCATTGTAGAGATCTTTGGCCAGGGCCAGAGAGAGGATGTTGCTGGGCTGGTTAACTTTCTCCAGGTCCCTTGTTGGTAGAACAGATTCACCACTTTTCATGGCTAACGGCACCTGGAAGTGCCGGCCAGCCTAACTTCCGGATTGCGTTCCAATGAACCACAAGTACAGGAAGCAGTGTGAGTCAGCCCAGCTTGAGTGTTAATCGGAATGGCTGAGGGGGATACGGGACCGGCCCATCGGAATCTGTCATGGTGTCCTGGTGGGCCAATCCGCCCCTGATGTCAAGCATCAGATATTTGTTCATTTTGTAACCACTTTTTCTCAGCCACCTGTTGTGTGAAAATTTGTCTAATTCCAAGACTGCAATGGGTGATTGCAATTGTACATCATATACATATATATGTATCATGTGCCACATAATTCTTTGAAGTCTTGTCTGCTGCCTTATTTTTCCTATCAATGAATCAATAAATCAATCAATCAATCTATATATACCGTGTATGTATATATATACACACTTTATATATATATATATATATATATATATATAAACACACACACACACACACACACACACACACACACACACACACAACTGCACTTAGAGTGAAGATGGACAGGTGTTGAGATAACATTTTTAATGTTCTGAAATGAGATTTTGCTGCATAATGAACAACCCACGGGAAAAGACGAGAGTCTCACTGCTGTGCTCTGGTATGAAATTTAATAAGGTTGAGCTCTAAATGTTCAAAAAAATGAAAACCTCCAGTGATTTACCAACAATGCTGCTCATGAAAATGTTCTCAAGATATCCTGCAGGCGACTTAAGTAAAGTATCTTATGTAGGAGGTATTAGAGGAAAGAGTCATCATTAGTCATAATCAGGAGCTTCTGCATAAACCAAAGGAAACTATTTCTGTGAACAGAATATAAAATTAGCATTAAGTAACTATACAAAAATGCATACTTGTAAACGTTTTCACAAAACCTCTCTGCATATGTTCTAGCGTTAAGTTCAGGAACACAGCCTTACACATACACCTTTTAAAGCACAATAATCTTTTCTGAAATATAACCTATATTTATATTTCATTGTTACCATATAATTGTTGCCAATTGGTTTGAAAATATAAATAAATGTTATAAAAAAATCAATAAGTAAAAAGAACCTTAAAGAAATAAAAAAAATCTCTAAATGTGGTATTTATTGATAAGGTATCTACTTAAAAGTAATATATTTAAGTCCAGAGGATTAACCATAGACCCAATAGTTGGTGTGACTGCGACAGGACAGTCTTTCTACCGTTTCTGCATTTCCTGTGAACGCCATATAGAATATTCTCGTTTTGCTGGTATACTCTCCATATTGGTGGGGTTTGTCTTTGTGCAATATGTTAATATCCCTGGGGTGCAGTATATGTTTGGCAGTGAAGGTAGCTCTACAATATTTGACTAGCAAATATACTGTAGGTGGAGTCTTATTATAGACCCCAGTAATATGTATTTAAACCCTGGTACAAGACTAAAAATCAAATTAAATTATAATATATTCTAAAAACTATCTCCATCGAGCAAGTTTGACACACTTTTCATGCTGAATAATGACATAGATGATGGTGTCATTGCTCTGGACAGTTTTCCAACACAGAGGGCGGGATTCAAATGAAATATCACACCCAATCGCCTTTCTAAAGTTATCCCCGTTGTTGCACATATCGCGCCCATAGTAATCATGTTTAGCTGTGTAAAGGGTTAGGGTGCCTCGCTACCCTGGGAGAAGCGAGCTGAAATGATGATACCATGCCCGTCATCAGAAACAGAATGGGTGTAGAAGAGGGCGGAAAGAATTGAATACCGCCCAATGAGTCAAATCAGTTTAAAAATATAGTCTACTTAACAATCAGAGAATTTAAACATTGTTGTGTTATAGGTTTCATTTGGCTATAAACTCTGAGTATTAAGCTCATATTTGGTATTTTGTTTCAGAGATGCCGAAATAATTATGCTTTGGGTATAAAAGACACAAAAGTCCTAATGGATTACTTAATATGTACATGTTGAGTATCCCATATCTAAAATGCTTGGGGCCAGAAGTATTTTGAATATCATATTTTGGAATATTTGTATATGATAATGAAGTATCTTGGTGATGTTACCCAAGTCTAAACACGAAATGCATTTATGTTTCATATACACCTTATACCCATAGCCGGAGGGTAATTTTATACAATATTTGTAATAATTTTGTGCATGAAACAAAGTTTGTGTGGATTGCTGATAAAAAAAGTGCTATTAAATTAAAGGATATACAGCCGCTGATTGTGTAGTTAAAAAAACATTGCAATGTTTGAGATCAGTGTTAGAAGTGTATTGTGGAGACCAGGGGTTCTTAGCCGATGATAAAAGATATGTACTGTATTTATAGTTTCCCTACCTTCTGCTCCTGGCAATCTAAGTATACTACAGGTCATTTATGAGTCATTTACCATATAAGTCATAAGACTACAGTCTGCTAATTAAGGATAACATCAATAAGCACCATTCATTCAGATACACTATCATATCCAGCTACTGGTATCAAGTATGTCTCAACAATGGAAGCAAGTAATTTTAATGAATAATAAAACTCACTTGACATTTGTATTAAAAAAACACACAGAAAACAAAGCAATGGATTCCCTTTAACACTTTGGGCCATATCAAATTAGCAGCGGTAATTAAGATTCGCCAGGAGCTATCTTATTAGCCCAGATGCTGGGTGCAGATTGCCTTTTGCCAGCACTTATCGGGGTCTATCCTTCATAATAATACGCAGATAAGCAGCCCTTCAGAGCCGTGAAAACACATATGTCCGAGAAAATGGGAATTTTTCAGCCGGAAAAAAAACAGGCTTTAATAGGATAGCCCGAAACTCACCACTCGCGATATTAGCATTTTTTTTAAACTAAAAATTAACAGGGCTAATTGGCTATGACCCTTTATATTACATCCATCATCATATAACATACATTGATTGCAACAACTATTGAGTCATAAAATATATATTGTCTCAGCAAAATGTAATATTTTTTCAGTAATGCATTATCAGCAGAAGAAAAATCCAGTTAATGCTTTACAGAGAAAATTATGAGAAATGAGCTTCTGAAAGTTCAATATTTCAAAAACATGTGGATAGCAAGTTACTGTGACCTTGTGCTTTGTTAGAGGATATGTTGCTTTTCTAATATTTATGCAAACAGAGCTGACCATACTACTCATTTGGGCCATTCATTTACGTTGTGACAGACATTGATTATTTGCTTGTGATAAGTCAGATAATGAAAAGCATGATGGACTAGTATGAATGGAAATGTGCCACAATTCTATTTAGAAGATGAAATTTGTAATAAACACAAATGGAACACCAAATGTGTGCACCAATGTCCACACCTAATGCGTGAACAAGTGTGCACACTCCCCAGCGCTGATATAGATCAAGAAATGGAAGTTGAATGATGGTGCAGGCTGCTGCCCCAATTATAAGGATAATTGTATTCCTTATATTAAACAGACACCAATTAATCTGCATAGGAGAAACCCCTTTGCAAATAAAGAGGGGCGCTGACTGCACCAATCAATGGAGACCACACAATTATATCAATCATAAAATTACATAGAATTTATTTTTAAAAAACTTAATTTTCTCATACATGTGCTGCAGCACACACAAATGTATACAATCAAACAACCATGATTAATTATGCATCAAACCATATAATTCTCAGGTTAAAACACCATGGCTACTATAACAGCAGCAATCAATCAATTGACATTCAATTAGTAGATGTTTCAATTAATGTCCACTGAGTCGTGAAATGTGAGGTATGGGCTGATCTTCAAACACTATGTGTTCAAGTGTTCCCAAAAGAAGCATAGAATTGTGTGTACACACTGATTAATATATTGAATTATAGCTATAATTGTTATATCACCTCCAACTGGTTTCAAACTGTATGTTGATCCATGATTCTACTCCCTCTGCTGGTACTCATTCCATTCAATTGCAGACTGGCTGGGGTGAATCTTTTTGCAGACAGCTACAGTGCTCCGGCTCCCTCTGCTGGTGGTTAGCCGTAATAGCGGGTACACTGATAATTTTGCCGTGGATCTTAGGCTGGATTCCAAATGATGAATGGAGGTGATACAACCTGACACAGTCCACTCGAAAACGCATTTCTCCGCCTTCTGAGGAAGCCGCTGAGGAGCTAGAAGGCGGAGAAACGCGTTTTCGAGTGGACTGTGTCAGGTTGTATCACCTCCATTCATCATTTGGAATCCAGCCTAAGATCCACGGCAAAATTATCAGTGTACCCGCTATTACGGCTAACCACCAGCAGAGGGAGCCGGAGCACTGTAGCTGTCTGCAAAAAGATTCACTCCAGCCAGTCTGCAATTGAATGGAATGAGTACCAGCAGAGGGAGTAGAATCATGGATCAACATACAGTTTGAAACCAGTTGGAGGTGATATAACAATTATAGCTATAATTCAATATATTAATCATTGTGTACACACAATTCTATGCTTCTTTTGGGAACACTTGAACACATAGTGTTTGAAGATCAGCCCATACCTCACATTTCACGACTCAGTGGACATTAATTGAAACATCTACTAATTGAATGTCAATTGATTGATTGCTGCTGTTATAGTAGCCATGGTGTTTTAACCTGAGAATTATATGGTTTGATGCATAATTAATCATGGTTGTTTGATTGTATACATTTGTGTGTGCTGCAGCACATGTATGAGAAAATTAAGTTTTTTAAAAATAAATTCTATGTAATTTTATGATTGATATAATTGTGTGGTCTCCATTGATTGGTGCAGTCAGCGCCCCTCTTTATTTGCAAAGGCGTTTCTCCTATGCAGATTAATTGAAATTTGTAATATGATTAACAGGTTAAAAAAAATACAAAAAAGGACCATTTATTAAGATTGTCAGCAAAGTTTTTAAGCTTAACATTATAGATGTTTTAAGTATATAATTTCCTTATTTTCAAATTATAATACATTATTGTATAAAATTAACACAAACTGATGGTGGATAAAATGCATGTTAAACAGAGAGAATAGATTGTGATAGTCACAAACATGAATGGGCTTAAACATGGTGCAGCGTGATTATGACTCTGCCCCATGCTATATCATGCCGAGATTACCAGCATTGTAAATTAGGGGGTTTGGCTATGATGATGTGATTCAACGCAAATCTCATCATCGGCTACCTGTACCACTCACTTCACTCGGGGTGCAACTCCAGGAGACTTCAACGCTCTTCTTAACAAATGTGTAACAAAGTGTTATGCAATCTTGGGTCTGATCCATTACATTTTATACTCAATAAAGATTAATGAACTAGTGTGTCTAAGAGAGTACCAGGGAACCTCGGCTTTCTACTTTATCTTTTCTAGAATGGCAAACTTTCTAATGCTTCCACCACAGGTGTCCTTGGCAAATATTTACCTCAGATGGCTGTATTATGTTTCACTTTCTCACAAAGAATAGTAGTAGTATTAGTTTGCTGCTATCCTTCTCCATGTCAAACATTGGGCAGTAATGTAATGGAGTCTGTGATCACCGGAGGTGCGAGATGCAGGCCGATCTTGGACGTTTTTTTAAAGGGACAAATACAAGTCCAAACCATGCCTTGTAAGTGATTGGCCCTTTAAAAAAATGTCCGAGATCGTCCGGCATCTCACACCTCCGGTGATCTCGGACTCCATTACATCCCGCCGATGATGTTCTGTAAAGTTTCTAATCAAATCACCTAACCAAACAGCACCTAATCATAAAACTAAATGAAAGTCTCCAACTGACTTTCTGAGATAATTCTATTTCTGTGATTTGCCAGGCACACTTCATTGTGTCTCTTTTTTACCCTATTGTTCATTGTGATGGGATACTCCTCTATAAAGCAGACCTATTGCTATAAACTCTAACATATATGAAAGACACAAACTTACTTTCACAAACTATTACACTTCGTTCTGTTGCCTACCAAGGTTTATCATCATTATCTCAGGGGTTTTTTAGTTTTGTTTTTAAAAGATGTTGATTTGTATTAGGCAACTTAATCCTACATGTCAAATATTTCCTTATAAAAACAAACATTAAACAGAATACCTGCAAATTATAAAACTCTACAGTGCCCATACTCAATCACAGCTGGTGATAAAAATTTGTTGCAAGGTGAACACTACACAATAATCCATGTGCAAGACACAAACAAAAAATAAGATATATATATACTTACAAGTATCGTGAAAGTGGTGAACATTAAATAGACTACAATGCAGTCTTTTAAGGCCATTAAAACATTTCAAGCCATAAATGATGTATAACATTTCAAATAACAACGTCATCTTCCACTGGATTTATGGCATTCGGCAATCTTTGGTGCATCTTCTTGTTTTTTCTAAAATGTTAACTCTGTCGCTGCTACCCCTCTGCGTTAAAAATTGCTAGATAATATATTGTGAATGAGAGTAAATAATTGGCCATCTGAGAACATTACACTTCTGATATTTGACTGGACAGTTTCTTGGGGTATCTGTCTTTTTCTTTACAAGAGCACACTTACACTGCTATCTGTCTGTCAGAAATTTTGATGTATAATCTAATGTTCATAAACGACACCAAATAGCTTTATCAGATAATGTAATCTCTGCCTTTTTGCCAATACAGTTTTTGAACATATTTTTTTAGCACTCTAATGCTGCTACAATAGTAAGGTTTTCAGTAAATAAATAGTAATAAAAAAATGGTCCCATCTCTTTTTAGAAAAAGTTCTGTGCCCATACATCAGACATCAGTTGGGTTAATTCTGTATTTTGCAAATGATTGTATAAAAAAATTGCAATGTATTGGCTCACTGGCTGCTGAATTTGATCAAAAAATGATCACAATCCGTAAATTAGGTTGTCCAACATATTGAATTTCATCAACCAATTGGGGCAGTAGATTGCTAGTATATAGTAATGATCAGCTAATTAGCTGACCCCTACTAGTATTTTACTGGTAAAATTGGTACTTTTTTGATCTGCAGATCTGATATTTTGGATCAAAAAAATTTGCAAATCACTAAAAAATATGGGGTATTAGTGGACTGGGGATTTGCTAAATCTGGGAAAAAATGTGGAATTTGTTAATTTTGCTTTTTTTTAATTGCTGCTGTATGGGCTCTCTCCAAGCTTTGATAAATCACCTCCTCAGTGTATGACACAGGTAAAAAAAACTATTAAGGTATACTGTATAATTATTAGGGGGTAGAAAGTACAAGTTACATGTATTTATTTTATTTTTTGGATACTGGGGTTGCTATCACACAATTGGTACTGGCAGCAGGGCCATAGAGTGATTGTCTGGGTCCTGGTAAAGTAAGGGGTTGTGGCCTAATCAGAAGGTGTGACCATGTTTCTTTTACAAAAACTAGTAGTTGTGCACCACAGAGCAGCACCGACCTGAACAGGGAGTGTGTAATGAGCTCCTTAGCCAGGGGTAGATCCAGGGGGGAGGGCATGATAAGTATGATCGCTAACCTCCCCTGCAGGCAGAGGAGACTGCTGCACTCAGTGGCAGAGCAGCCTCCCTGGACCCACCCCAGCCCAGCACATAGCAGTGTGTCCTAGACTAGAGTGAGAGGCTACGAATGGCTGACAGGTAAGGGGTGGGGTAGGAGGAGCATGGACCCAGGCCCCATCAATAAGCCCAGACCTGGGTAATTAGTACCCCGTCTCAGTATCCACACCCTTTTTGCTATCAGAGATGTGACAATACTGTTCCTCACAGAACAGTACACAACTGTAAGCACTAAAAGTGCATACACACGGAGAGATATAACTGAGCGATTTTGACTATATAGTCAAAATCGCTCAGAAAGTTAGTGCATATCTCTCCATGTGTACACAGCCAGCGATAGCGATGCGCGTCTCCGCCAGGTCGCTATCGCTGCTAAAAATAGACTGTGCAGGCAAGTCAATTTTGGCTATGTCGCTGGAAAAGAAAAAGCATCCTCTTGCTTGAATGAGTTAGCCAAAATCGCCCATAGCCAAAATCGCTGGAAAAGTTAGTCAAAATCTCTGGTAAAGTTAGTCAAAATCTCCTACAGCCAGTTCAAGGGAAATCTCTCAGTCAAAAACTCTCATAGTCAAAATCTCTCCGTGTGTATGCACCTTAAAGGTCCATACACACGGAGCGATATAGCTGAGAGTTTTTGACTATATAGTCAAAATCGCTCAGAAAGTTAGTGCATATCTCTCCATGTGTACACAGCCGGCGATGGCGATTCGTGTCCCCGCCAGGTCACTATCGCTGCTAAAAATAGACTGTGCAGGCAAGTCAATTTTGGCTAGGTCGCTGGAAAATAAAAAGCATCCCCTTGCATAAATGAGTTAGCCAAAATCGCTCATAGTCAAAATCGCTGGTAAAGTTAGTCAAAATCTCCTACTGCCAGTTCAAGGGAAAACACTCAGTCAAAATCTCTCATAGTTAAAAGCTCTCCGTGTGTATGCACCATTAGATTTTAAAAATGTCCGTTTTTGTATTAACAATTTGTAGCACTATACTGCAAACAGTTACACATCCACAGCAGCCTTTAGTTATCAGAGATGTGATAATACCAAACTTAAACACTTGCATTTTTATAAAAATTAAATGTCTATATTTAAGGTTGGATTTTACTATAATAAATGATTTTTAGTTTTAGTTTTTTCTGTAGCTGAAACATTGAAACCAGCTGCCTATGTTTTGGACAATGAAATGAGAGCTAGTCTAGTACACATGGATTGTGCACCCTGCCTCACACTCTATGTAACTCACTCTTGCTGCACTGCACTTTAGCACAACACAGCCTGCCCCTATATATTGTAGTAAAAATGGCAGCAGTGGCGAGCTGGAATGAACGATGTGTATGCAATCGAAAACATGTGAGATCAAAGATAGTCTGGTGCTTACAAGTCTTACTAGTTATGCACTGTATCCTCCGTAGTCTTCATTGACACCATTATGACACACAGGGATAACAGTGGAGAATTGCCCCATAGAAGGCAATCCTCTTCTGTCATTTATTTAGCACAGTGTTTGAAATGACAGTTAGGAGCTGATTGGTTGCATTGGGCATCCCACCCTTTGAGATCGCTTTACATGTGTCTAATAAGAGTCCAGATGTCAAGGAAGACACCCAAATCACTATTTATACATAACAGATAACAAGTATATAAGAATAAATGCCAAGTGATACTGTCTTTGGTCTATTAAACATGGAAAAGGCTGTGGCTATGCTTATGGCAGTAAAAGGGTTAAACTGTATGTACTGTACTGGAGAATATTTGCTGTTATTTTATACTGCTAAGTTAAGAATCTTTCAAATGGCATCCTAGGGGGAACAGTCATCTGGGAAATGTACATGTCAGCCCTATAATTCAACGCTTTACCCACTGTGTATTCAGAGCATGACATGGGCTAGTGCCAAGATAATTGGTATAGAGGCAGCTTCACCGAAACAATAAAAGGGGTTAGGGAGCATTTAAACTAATTACTAGAAACAATATGCAAATAAAACACATTTTTACAGAGGTATGCACTTTATTTAAAAGTACACATCTACGTACTGTAAGTAAGTCATATTTGTCTGAGCTGCTTTCAGCGGCAAGCGCATGTGGAATATGTAAGCCACCAATATGTAACAGAGAATGTATTTCCTTTATGGTTAATAACATTTAAATTATAACGAGAAAGTAAAAGAAAAAACTTGAGGCCAAGATAATTCATGATAAAAAAGAAAAAAATGGTGTGATGAAAAAACTTTTTCTTTTTTAAATACATACATTTTTAAAGGCATTTATGTATATTCTTAGTTGGCGATTCAATTAATATAATGGGATGCGGTCAATTTACCTACAATCAAAATCCCAATGGTCAAAATACCGACAACTGTTGACCGACGGTCAAAATCCTGATAAGGTAAAAATCCCGACATGATCAAAATACTGACATTTAAAATACCGACAAGGTCATATTAAAATGTTGACAGGTCAAAAAGTCGACATGATTTTTTCATTGAACCGACTTGTTCATACTTTACCATGGAGGGGCCTTAGACTGCATACTTATAGCTGCCAGTAATGTGAGGTGCTACCTACTGAGACTTGTCGTTCTACAGAAAAAGGGGGGGTGTTGTAGGTGCACTATCTCTAGCATTACTGATATCATACAACTTAGCATATAATAAATAGTGGAGTTTGGTTATGTATTGATCAATGCATGTAGCTACAGCCCCACGGCAAGGGACTCCACTCTGCTGCAGTACCTAATACTATAGGGGTTCACTTGGGGGGTCCCGTGCCCTAGGTTTGAACCCCTATAGTGTTAGGTACCGCAGCAGAGTGGAGTCCCTTGCCGTGGGGCTGCAGCTACATGCATTGATCAATACATAACCAAACTCCACTATTTATTATATGCTTATATGCTACACTGCATGATATCAGTAATGCTAGAGATAGTGTACCTACAACACCCCCCCCCCTTTTTTTCTCATACTTTACCATCCCAGTGGACCTGGAAGGGGAATATAATAGTGTGCCCGAGTGCTCGCCATGCGAGGGGACGCGGTACACTTATACGGTGTCCATGTTGACCTATGTCGACATACACAGCAACAATGAAAAACCTCTTGTCGACTTTTTGACCTGTCAACAATTTAAATGTTGGTATTATGACCTTGTCGGTATTTTAAATGTCACTATTTTGACCTTGTCAGTATTTTGACCTTGTCGGGATTTTGATTGTAGGTTATTCATACTGATTTCGCTATAACAGCCATGACAATGGGTGTCGTACGGTATGCCGGCGCTCGGGCTCCCGGCGACCAGCATACCGGCGCCGGGAGCCCGACCGCCGGCATACCGACAGCGTGGCGAGCACAAAGGAGCCCCTTGCGGGCTCGCTGCGCTCGCCACGCTGCAGGCACGGTGGTGCGCTACGCGCGCCACACTATTTTATTCTCCCTCCAGGGGGGGCATGGACCCCCACGAGGGAGAATAGTTGTCGGTATGCCGGGTGTAGGGATTCCGGCGCCGGTATACTGTGCGCCGGTATCCCGACATTCGGCATACAGAAGACCACCCATGACAATAATACTGCTTTTTCACCAAATACTGCGGGTTGCAGCCTGACAGGTGCTACCCGGCTGCAACCCGCTTCAGCCCCCTTTCCCACTGCTGTCTCCAACCTGGCATATTGCCGGGTTGGTGATGTTACTGGTAACATGATCTCCAAGCGACGCATGTCCATTCACTGTAAACAAGAAGCCAGGTCGATGCGACCCTTATCCTATTTACACAGCAGTTTGCCGGGTTGAACCCGTGTTCAGCCCAGCAAATTACCAGAGTTGGAATACCGGGTCACTCGATCTGGATTATTCCAACTCAACCCTTTTACACCAACCAGAAACACGGTTATGCACATTAATGTGCTATAACCCATGTTATAAGCGGTATTAATCAGTGCATGACGCAGCAATTCAATTATTCTGGGTGCCCATGAATTGCCATGCCCAATTAGAGGCATATATGTGGCTATACCAATCCAAACTCCTGGTTAAGGCACACAAACAGCGTCAGGGCTCCAAATCCACTGAGATTTTGCATATTTCTGCTCACCACCTCAGGAGGGTGCCAGCAGAAATGTGTCCACCCATGGCACTAGCGCCAGTACGGAGCAACAATTGATTTGCTGGGTCAGGCGTCCTATTACAACAATACAATAAGTGTAAAAGCAACTTCTGCATACATGGTGTTTTTATATATACAAAATAGATGGGTTTCAATTAAGCAAACGCAGTTTGAGGCATACAGTCTACTTTCCAGGATACAGACTGTTCAAACAATACAAAACCTTTTTCTTGTTTGCCACATCTTATGCAAAGTAAAAAATATCCTTCTGTGCATGTTACTAAAGGTAGTGACCAGAGATAAGTGCAACTGTGGTGTACTTTCATACACAGTAAATCAAGTTTTGCAGTTGAATAGACCATTGAGCAGATTCACAGGTATTATGTACAGTAGAAGGTTTTAATCCTTTCTAGCATGTAAAACATTCTAATGCTTTTGTTACCAGGGGCTCAGGCCAAATTTGCACAATACATTTGTAGCAATTTGAATATTTTGCATAAAAATTAACCCAAAAATTTTAGGCAGATTTAAATATGGAACAAATAAGTCTAAGTTCCATAAATGAAACATGCAAAATGAAGACAGGGTTTGCCATTTAAAAAATCCATCTGATGGAGCTATTGAATTGGTGCTTTTGTCAGGCGCAAACAGCTTCCGACACCGGCATTTCAGCTCACACCCCCCGGAAAGTGCCAAGCTTAAATGTATGAAAAGTAACCTGTTTGGTTGCCCAAACAGCACTTTTCGTGATTGCGCCCTTTAGTTTACTTGGATTTAGCTGCTTTACATGGATGAACCAGACACTAATGGGTGTGATAAGGAGCATCACTTGAATATCACCCCTGCTATCTCCCATCACTTTAGACGGCAGATCGGGCGGCGATATAGATTGAATTCCCCCCAAAGTGCCATTTTCTACTGCTGTATTAGCAAGACAGTACTAGGGAGATGTATAAAACCTTCAGAGAAATAAAGTGAAGAAGTTGCTGTTAGCAACAAAATTAACAGTTTGTAGACTATGCTAAATAAATGATAGCTAGAGCTGATTGGCTGCTATAGGCAACATCTCCACTTTATCACTCTCAAAAGTTAGATACATCTCCCCTTAATTGTACTCAACAGGGGAGATTGAATTGGTTGCCCAGCACCTGACAGAGCAATTCAATTGTAGCTGCCAATGGGTCTGAATGCCGCCGGCTCCTGTATTTATGGTTGCACTCTCCTGAGGTGGAAGCAGATATCGGCAAAAAGTCCGTGTTTTGGAAACCCTACTTAGTACTTTGGATGGAACATTTGGACATGACAAGCACAATAAATAATGGGCATCCGTGGCAGCCATGACCAATCGGAGCAACAGTTAAATAACTCTGTCTGATGCCCTTTATCAAAGAATCTGGAGGTGGGGGTATTACAGGAGCATGACAAGAGATGGTCCACAAGCTTTTTAAGTTCCCTCCCTTATCGGGTGTGGTCTAAGAATCTGCCCTTCTGTCCTGAGTGCCATGTTGTCTGCTGATCTATTCCAGGTGAGCTCAGAGAGTGACAGTAGCAGCATGGGAGATGGGAAACACAGCAAGAAAAACAGCACTCATGGGGACTATGGACTGCCAATTTTCTGCTCATAAAATAGTCCTTCTTCTGGCCAGCAGCAGATGGTGGGTGCAGGGTAGGTGTTGCCTATCCAGCATCACCAGTACTTTTATTAAGCACCATATCCCAACCACCCATGTCATACACACAAGTCTGAATCCAGCTTTGCAAGTGCCCATTGCATTTATTTTTATTTGCCAAAAGGTTAAAATACAAAATGGATTTTTACTTTCTCGTGTCTTTCCTTGGCATGCCATTATCTGTGTCCTACTATGAAGCAAACATCAGTTATTTCATTCATACCGGTTGTTGTAGCATTCTGTCTATTCCTCACCACAGCTAGCTTGTCATGACTAAAAGATGCAGTGATTGCTATGCATGAGTGTCTGCACAACAGACTTCATGATGTAGAATTTATAGTCTCTGAAAAGAGATGGGACAATGACAGACTCTTCATACTATGTGGAATGTTTGGGGTAGGACTGAGAACACTATAGGTCATATTCTGCCTCTGCAACATTCAAAATTCTGTTCTAAATAATTATCAGTCACAAAGCTGTCCATATATGTATGACACATGGTATAACAATCCAAGCGAATCACAGGTTTGAAATATCACAATGATTGCTTAAATTCTTGAAGAGAATGTGCTGAATGAAAGAGACATAAATCAGTTTAGGTTTTTCCTGTGCAGAAGGTGGGTATAATACAATCACTGGAACAATCATGTACCGCTGTTCTGATGACAGCTCATTGTCTTCTTCTGTGTGTCAGTTTTTGCACAAGACTCTTTCTATTTTTCTCTTTCCTCATAGCCAGCGGCAGGATGTGTTTTGGCTTTGAACTCATTTAATTTCTTTAAAATTGCTGTACTATTTCTAGCTCAGGTTCAATATAATCTCCCTGATGCGTCCAATAGTGAGCTAAAAGCTGTATACTCTAAGGGATAGCTGTAGATGGAGGTCTTTAGCCAACATCTTATTCTTCCCCAGCCTTTTAAAAATAACAATACAAGATATGAAGTAAATAATTTAGTTTTTTTAAACTCAGCAAAATGTTAGCTATGTCTTTGGTTTTTCACTGTTTGAGATTGTTAACAATCTTACATGATTAATAAAAAATAGCACTTCTGTGAACTCTGTAACATTTTTTTTTACATTTTGAGTCAGCAGAACAATATAGGTCATACAGTCAGTACCATCAATAGGGTAGGTGTCACCCAATGCCCTTACTCATCCTGTCACCCTCATTCTTGGGCTTCAGCATGTGCGCTCATGAAAAGGGGTGGGACCTTGTGTCTGCAAAGCCACACCTCCTTGTGCATGACATATTGAGGTTGTAGCAGTGCGTCCCGCCCTCCTTTTCATAATGCTGGGGGCTTGCCCATTGCCCTCAGTGCTGCTGGGCAGCCGCCAGTTTGCCTCGGTCTCCATACTGCACGGTGACACCATACGATGGGGTGATACCAAATAGTAGAGCAGCTCTATTTGGTGTCATCCGGTGCAGCCTGCACCCCCTGACACTGCATATAGTTCAGCAGATTTTCTTGGTAACATTGTTGTAGAAAACATAATGTACTAAAAACAAGTATGCATTTCTTGCATCCATACACACTTTCTATTTCTTGGATTTTTTTGAAATACACTTGAAAAACCTTTTTGATTTAATAAATAATTTTCCTGTGACTTCAAAAATATTGCTTTTTTAAGCATATTTACTAGGTTCTAAAAATAAATACAAACCTTCCTCTCCCAGCTGTACTTCAGTGTTTGTTGTGCTTGCCAAAAGGAAAAAAGGACATCCTGGAAAGCATATTTTTACTTTTATCAAGTCAAAAATACACATATTAAAGTATTACAAAATACGCAGAGCTACTTTTGAAAAAAACACTATAGAAAGTATATGTGTGTGTGTGTGTGTGTGTGCTGAAACTTTGTCGCAAAATCTATGGTCTAAGAAGTATTATTGTTTCCTGAGTACCGCCGTTTGGGAGTTTTACATGGTTTGTGACCATGGACTAGATTAGCTATTGGAGGGCCCCCGGCTAAGTATAATTTCATCATTCAGTGAGTGCCGGTATCTGGATGTCTATATATATATATATATATATATATATATATAAATAAAATCATACAGAGCAATGTGACTATACTATACTCCACTATACTGAAAAATAATGCCTGGGTGCCTTCCCTTGGGTTAGCATCCAATCCCGATACACGTACTCCATCACAACAGGGTGGCACTCCACAGACTTTTTATGAAAGAAAGACAGCCAATGCAGCTAGTTCAAGTCATCAACATTGATGAATGGAACTAGCTGAACTGGCTGTCTTTCTTTCATAAAAAGTCAGTGGAGTGCCGCCCTGCTGTGATGGAGTATGAATAAATAAATATATATATATATATATATATATATATTGGATAAAAAGGGAATGGGGGTATGTGCGACCACTGGTGTTATAACAGAAATGACTAATAAGGGAACAATACCCAATGTATATAAAAATGTATATACAATTTATTGCAACAAGAGCATAAAAAAATTATAATAATAAAATTAGATAGAAATTATTCACATCTTATATAAATTCATTAAAAAATCACATTTTAAGAACACAGATGAGATAAAGAAAATTTAGACTATATATAGGTAAAAAATTATATATAAATTATATATATATATATATATATATATATACAGTATAAATATATATATATCTTATATCAAACAGAAGTCATCTAGGGGATTGGCCCAATGCGTTTCATCTCACAGACATCATCCCATTGAACTGTAGACCCTAATCTGGTGCTTCTTCCACACAGATCTATTTTCTGATGTTTAGTTTACCACACAGAGCACCTTCTTTTCAAGTGAGGACTTAATTTAGTCCAGTGAATAGATTCTGCTTAATAAAGTAAATCTGCTGAGTTTAAACTTTTGAGGAGATGTATTAAGCCTTCTAAAGAGTGGAGGAGAGAACAATGAAAAGTTGCCCATAGCAAACCAGTCGGCTTTAGCTAGCATTCACTAAAAACATTTTATAAACTAAGAGGTTTAAGCTGATTGGTTGTTATGAGTAAACTCTCCACTCTTCAACTCTTTGGAAGGCTTGAAACATGCCCCCCTTAGTTTGTTGAAATTGAGTTGGACTTGCATAAATAACTCCTGACCTGACACGTCTTATTAAAAAGTATGGTGCATACAAGCATTACTGATGAAAAATCTGTTGCAGTAGGCACTGAAACTGTCTGTGGCTCAAAATTAAAATACCTGTATAGATACACTTTAGGACAGACATTCCAGTTGTAAGGTACTGTAACTAATGTTCTATAAAGAAATAATTATACTTATAATACTGTATAACATGGAAGTTACCGATTTCTAGAACAATATGATGTGTAAAGGTACATAGTAAATACTGGATAACACTCCTGAATTGTGTAAGCCAGGAGTGAACATTAAAACTTGAATTATTATAGCAGTGTTTGCTTTCAGTGTTATATGGTCCTTATGTTGTCACAGACTGTATACTGCACCTACTGTAGTTGCCATTGCATTTGATCTCCCTCCAGACACAATTATTATGCCATAATAAACTGATATGTCCATTTACACACATATGTTGCTCATTGGGGGTGGTTTACTAAACTTTTTTACTTTATGCAAGCTCTGTGTTTACTTCCAAAAGATGTATGAGAGATGTATTGAATGTTAAAGAGTACTAGATTTTCTTTTTTAAAAAGTCTTCATAAACTCATTGGCATTAGAAAGGGTTGAGTACAGGAGACCGGCGTTTACAATGCCTATGGTCACATAACCGTCAGCGGCATCCCAACGCCTAGAATCCCGACACCTGGTGGGTAAGTATACTATCCCTCTCCCAACCTTAACACAAACCTTAATCATCCCTTCTTGCAGCCTAACCCTAACCCTCCCCGGCATACTTATGTGCGGGAAGTCAGCTGTTGGGATTCTGTTGTCGGGATTCTGATGGGGTCTTCTGCCCACCAGCATTCTGAACGTCGGTATGCCCACTACATCTCATTTAAATAAAACACAAAGCAGCCAAGCATACTGGTTGAAATATCAAAGCATTTTAGGAAGCACATGGCTCTCTTATCATATTGTTTGGTTTGTCATGCCATATAAAACTGTAAAAGGTATACAACAAAATAAATCTTAAATATTAGAGCACTGATTAAATGTATGTTGCTTAGTTTGCATATTGTTTTCATTTATTGAAAACTCAAAGCAAGAACAATCTGGGAGATACATAAAGAGAGCAGAACATTCAGTGCTCCAGTCCGCATCTATTATACCGCTTTCAGATTGCTAATGCCCGGTCACATCCGGGAATTGGAAGCAGGTGCTTCCCAGGTGTGACCCGGCATTGGACCTTGAGAACTGGCTTCCCGAGCCGGCATATTGCCAGGTCTGGTTACCATCAAAGTTTGGGAACGCATCATCATTGGGGGATGAGATCATCTCTGTGCTACCTCTCCCTGTGCTGTGAATGAGTCCCGGGTCGCATCGATCCGTGAAACCCGCTCACACTGCACCTGACCCGGTAGTAGCCTGGAAATAACCCTTCTTTATTCCTGCGGTGATTTACCGTGTCAGGTGACCCGGGAATTTGGGACTGACCCTTTCACACAGCACAGCGACCCGTGTCGACCTGGCAATATACTGGGTCTATACCGGGTTATTTGAGCGGTGTGAAAGAGGTATATGAGATTGTGATTAGCTTACAACCAATCCGACGCCACCCTTGAATATAATATTCTCTGGCTACATCTGTACTGTACATGGCATTAAAATTGCCAACCAGATGGTAATGTGTACAATATTTGCCTATTGCTATCACGGCTGCTTTCAATCAAGGCTATAAAAGACCAAGTTGGGTGTGGCTCACAAGGGCAAACACCGGATTTCTATGCTTAAATGTGGCTAGCCCATGGAGAAGGCATAATTAACACTTCACAAACAATACTATATAGTCTGGCACACCGAAGAACTGCTCATTTCCACACAGTGCCTTATGTTGCATGTTGTGGCCACAGCTCTAGTAAAATCATATTATGTAATATAGCTATTGTGGTCTTGTTTTGAACCGCTGTCCCTGAAGTTATTATTATTATTTTTTTGTGAGCCACTACCCTTGAGGAGGGTTTTCAGGCAACTGGAAAGCCCCCCCTGCATTTGTCTATGGGAATGGTGTGGCAGGCATATATGCTAGTGTAGGGATTTGCAGAGAATTGGGGTCCCTTGATGAAGGGCTGCAAGCTTAAACATTTTGATATGAACAATATATGATGATCAACATATGATCAAAAACCCTATGCTATTATTTGCTAGATACTCGGATTTGCAGTATATTTTTGTTAGAGCTGATCTCAAAAGTCTTTCTGTTTTGCATACATATATAGCATTATTACGGCTAAGTAGCTGGCCCTATGAACAACATGGCCGAAACCAAGCATGGGCATATTTATTTTCTGTGTAATGACAAAAATGTTCTAAATCTTTTATTTCTTATCTAATTATACCTCTTAGAAATATGATATATATTATAGTACTTTCATTTTAGTTAACCATCAATCTTTGGGACTGATTTATCAACTAGTTTTATCATACGAGTTTTAAAACTTGTTCTGTATGATAAGTGGTGCTCCAGCCAAACAGCTCCTAAATGTCATGTGTTTGAAAAATGACAGTTAGGAGCTGATTGGCTGGAGCCCCATTTATATCACATGCAACAAGTGTAAAACTTGTTGTGTATGACAAAACTTGCTGATAAATCAGCCTCTTTCTTTGTAAATGAATAGAAGATTCTATAGTTGTATTTACCTTTTGCACTTTCACAAAGTGAAAACACATAGCAATAGATTTTGGAATTTAAAACTATTCATTTATTTTTTATTTTTGCAAGGAAATATACTTATGTAACTGCTGTTTTAAGAGGTTAAATCATTTGGCTTAAATGTGCTTTGTAAATGTATATTAATTTCAGCTTTAACTTTGCACTTTTTTATGCTAATCTTTGGAGATTTTTATGCTAATATTTATTGAGCCAAATGGGAATACAGACTCTATATTATTGCAGAAATTCATTAAATAACCTGAGACAAATTACATGGGGGTTCACTTCCAGTTATTGTTAGAGTATAAAAATGACATGAAGTTAATGGTCATCAATTTCAGCATACGCTATAATTACATTCCTATAAAAAATTTAGCATGTGTCTGAATATCTAAGTTCATTATGAATTGTATTCAAAATCCACGAAGTCACTGGACATTTTTACCAAGGCACTTACAATATATACTATATTTTTTTTTCAGCACTTCAGTTTTAAGATAGATGATAGAGAGAAAGAGAAAGATAGATAGATAGATAGATAGATAGATAGTGAGAGAGAGAGAGATACTTACCATCTCTCCTAGAAATCTGTGGGCCTAATGAATAAATCCCAATACAATCTTGAATGTTGTGCACCAATCCTCCACTGCAAAAGAGGGGCAACCTAACTTTTGCACCCTACTGTAGCTCTAAAAGAGCAAACAGGTGTCTCCTCATGCAATATTTTTTTTAAATATCATCAATGTGAATAAAAACATAATTGTGAAACCAATAGGCCCTGTACCAAGGAAATAACTATAATCTGGTGTGGTATAGAAGACCTACATTGTCTAGATAGACAATCAATAGGTCGACACCATATGGTCCAAAAGGTCAACAGGTCGACATGACAATTGTCAATACATTTTGTTTTTTTAATAGCATCTTGAATATTTCATACTCTGTAACCACCATCAGTAGAAACGTAGGCAAGGTGGCTCACTCTGCTGCAGATTACTAGTCCCAATTGTAGTCCACATTGATAGTGAGTAAATCAAATGTAGGGAAAGCATGTGAACCCCCCTCTCTCACACACACACACACACACACACACACACACACACACACACACACACTGAGTGCTCACCCTAATGTAAATCTTGTCCTACTTGGCTCCTTCGTTTTTAACATTAAGTAAAGATTACTTAAGATAAAAAAAAACAGTAGCAAAGCACTCTACTAACTATTCTGGCTACTGGAGTTGGCGGAATTTTGCACTGTCACATAAAGAGAAAAGCTTGTCATATTCAATCTTCAAGGCTGTACACAACTATCAAGTTAATCCTTCGTCCTGGTTAGCTTCTAGCTTCAAGAAGTGAGGCTATTGTCAATGCAGCGGTTTTTTTTTTCACATGAAGATACCGAAAATGAGGTTGGTGGAGTATAGCCTTCCTCATTGCAGCTGCTGGTCTACCACAGTAAGAGGAGAGCTCTGGGGGAGCTTGACACTGAGTTGACACAACTGCCAGACTGCACCCCCCTCTGAAACACCAGCACTGAGAGCAGGTCCCCAGGTAGTCTCTAGACTGTTTAAACATTTTACCACTCTCCTTGTAGTGTGGGATAACCACAGACAATGGATACCTGACTTTGTAATGTTGTTTTGTCAATCAATGAAGGCATTTAAACCTTGTTAGGCTGTTTGGACAGTGTTTGGGTGTGGGGTAGATTTTGGATGGGATTTACACAAGTGTACTTGCAAATATGTAAGCATAGAAAGAGTTACACATTTTACCTGTGAAACTTCTAAAGCAATACAGTATCAAACACTTATTTGGGTGCTCCTATTACCAGTTACCTCATGCATCTGCATTGATCAATGCATGGACACTCCCTGCTAAACTTCTTGATTGAATATTGCTATTCTACTAATCTCATATAAACAATACCTGACTCTTTACACTTATTGAGTATTTGCGTTTTAAACAACTGTCTCTATATCATTGTTGTAATGTCATTTTACCTCTATTCCATAGTATTTTCTACCTACAATTCTACTGCTTCTACCTTTGCAGGGATCACCCCGCGGAACCCACTTGCACATCAGTAAGGGACTCAATACTGTGACGAGAGACAGGCAACTAATCTAGTCAGATGGAAGCTTCCATTGAAACACTGGGGTAAATTTACTAACATTCGTAATTTTCGGAAAAAGGTCAAAGTTCAATCACGAATGACATCGAAAGTGTAAAATTGCAACTTTTTGAATTTATTACGACTAATTTACTAAGCTGTCGTATTCGGGTTTTTCTTTTCTTCCGATGTCGATGTCATTCGTGTTTTTTTTTTGTTTTTTACGGCAGTGATTAGCAAAACACTGCCGACTTTTTTACAATTAATCTCGGCCGGATCTGTGTGATCCGTGCTGGGGTTCTTTTTTTTTTTTTTTTTAATTAAACACTGTAAAATCTAAATAAAAAATTGCGTGGGGTCCCCCCTCCTAAGCATAACCAGCCTCGGGCTCTTTGAGCCGATCCTGGTTGCAAAAATATTGGGGAAAAAATGAGAGGGGTTCCCCCATATTTAAGCAACCAGCATCGGGCTCTGCGCCTGGTCCTGGTTCCAAAAATACGGGGGACAAAAAGAGTAGGAGTCCCCCGTATTTTTAAAACCAGCACCGGCCTCCACTAGCTGGACAGATAATGCCACAGCCGGGGGTCACTTTTATATAGTGCCCTGCGGACGTGGCATCAAAAATCCAACTAGTCACCCCTGGCTGTGGTACCCTGGGGGAGTGGGGACCCCTTCAATCAAGGGGTCCCCCCCCCCAGCCACCCAAGGGCCAGGGGTGAAGCCCGAGGCTGTCCCCCACCATCCAATGGGCTGCGGATGGGGGGGCTGATAGCCTTTGTTGTAAAAGAAAAGATATTGTTTTTAGTAGCAGTACTACAAGTCCCAGCAAGCCTCCCCCGCATGCTGGTACTTGGAGAACCACAAGTACCAGCATGCGGCGGAAAAACGGGCCCGCTGGTACCTGTAGTACTACGACTAAAAAAATACCCAAAAAAACACAAGACACACACACCGTGAAAGTATAATTTTATTACATACATACACACATACATACATACTTACCTTATGTTCCCACGCAGGTCGGTCCTCTTCTCCAGTAGAATCCAAGGGGTACCTGTTGAAGAAATTATACTCACGAGATCCAGGGGTCCAGGGTCCTCGGGGAATCCAGGTGTAATCCACGTACTTGAAAAAAATAACAAAACGGACACCCGAGCCACGCACTAAAAGGGGACCCATGTTTGCACATGGATCCCCTTTTCCCGACTGCCAGAAACCCACTCTGACTGATGTCTAAGTGGGTTTCTTCAGCCAATCAGGGAGTGCCACGTTGTAGCACTCTCCTGATCGGCTGTGTGCTCCTGTACTGAGTGACAGGCGGCACACGGCAGTGTTACAATGTAGCGCCTATGCGCTCCATTGTAACCAATGGTGGGAACTTTCTGCTCAGCGGTGACGTCACTTTAGGTCAACCGCAGGGCAGAAAGTTCCCACCATTGGTTACAATGGAGCGCACAGGCGCTACATTGTAACACTGCCGTGTGCCGCCTGTCAGTCAGTACAGGAGCACACAGCCGATCAGGAGAGTGCTACAACGTGGCGCTCCATGATTGGCTGAAGAAACCCACTTAGACAGAAGTCAGAGTGGGTTTCTGGCATTCGGGGTAAGGAGTCCCATGTGAAAACATGGGGCCCCTTTCAGTTCGTGGCTCGGCTTTCCGTTTTCTTATTTTATGCAAGTACGTGGATTACAAATGGATGCCCCGAGGACCCTGGGACCCGCGATCTGGTGAGTAGAATTTATTCAACAGGTACCCCTTGGATTCTACTGGAGAAGAGGACCGACCTGCGTGTGAACATAAGGTAAGTATGTATGTATGTTTGTGTGCATGTATGTAATAAATCTTTACTTTCACGGTGTGTGTGTGTTGTCTTTTTTTGGGTATTTTTTTAGTCGTAGTACTACAGGTACCAGCGGGCCCGTTTTTCCTTCGCATGCTGGTACTTGTGGTTCTCCAAGTACCAGCATGCGGGGGAGGCTTGCTGGGCCTTGTAGTACTGCTACTAAAAACAATATCTTTTCATTATCACAAAAGGCTATCAGCCTCCCCATCCGCAGCCCATTGGATGGGGGGGGACAGCCTCGGGCTTCACCCCTGGCCCTTGGGTGGCTGGGGGGGGGACCCCTTGATTGAAGGGGTCCCCACTCCCCCAGGGTACCCCGGCCAGGGGTGACTAGTTGGATATTTGATGCCACGGCCGCAGGGCACTATATAAAAGTGACCCCCGGCTGTGGCATTATCTGTCCAGCTAGTGGAGCCCGGTGCTGGTTTTAAAAATACGGGGGACCCCTACTCTTTTTGTCCCCCGTATTTTTGGAACCAGGACCAGGCGCAGAGCCCGATGCTGGTTGCTTAAATATGGGGGAACCCCTGTCATTTTTTTCACCATATTTCTGCAACCAGGATCGGCTCAAAGAGCCCGAGGCTGGTTATGCTTAGGAGGGGGGACCCCACGCAATTTTTTTAAATAAAATAACAACTTTCCCACCCCTTCCCACTGATATACATGCACGGATCTCATGGATCCCTGCATGCCTATCCAATCACGGGAAAAAAAAGCAGGTCTGTTTTTTTTTTGCACTTTTTTACGAGTTGTAATTTTTCACGGCAGTGTTTGGGTTTTTTTTGCTTTGCACTTCTTAGTAAATTACCGAGATTCATACTTAAACAGCCGCGTTTTGACCGATGGTGTATTCATTCGTAATTTTTTTTCTTGGACTTGCAAAAAATTACGAATACCCTCATCACTGCCGTGATTATTGCTTAGTAAATTACCGAGATGACACTTTGATGAAAAAACGGCATCTCGGTCAAAATCGGGAGCTTAGTAAATTTCCCCCACTGTGTGGGTTGTGTTTCAAGCCTAAATTCTTGTGGTAGCTTGCCACCAACACCCCACCCTCACCCCCATCCCACCCCTCACCAGGCTACTATCTGGAACCCACGGCGATTTAATAAAGGACAATGAAAAAAAAAAAAGGAAAAAAAAGGCTGCACTGTGCAGTTATATGCTTGCTGGGCCGTCATGCTCCTTAAGCAGCCGGGTCCCAAAGCAAGTGCACACCTTGCACACTCTATAGTTACGCCAGTGATTCAGCCCTGTCAGTGGGCCCTATGTGGTCACTTTAGATGTATAGTGGTAAATCCGCTACAGCCTTGACCTACACTATCATCTACACTCCATTACCAACAGCGGTTGCTAAACATCTGGGTTCAAACGTCGCTGCTTTTTTGAGCAGTTTGACTGCATACTGTATGCTTTAATGTTTTTATAGCTTGAATCCTATGTTCTGTATTGTAAGTATTTTTCACTGTTTCCATTTTATATTTGAACTATTTTTCTGTTTATATACTGTGTAAGGCACTGCGGACCACTTATGGCACTATAACTAAAGGTTACTAATAATAAGAAAAATAATTCCAGAGAGACTTTGCTTGCTTCCTAGCCAGACAACACTGCTACCATTTTTGGCTTCAGTGTTAGGCTGCCAGTGCATGGCATTGTAAGTATCTCAGTGGAGGCTGTGGGGGTGGGGGGTGGGGTTGTGGGTTGTCGTGCCATACCAAGCATCCCTGTCATGTTAAATCGCAGTGGTGCTATATTATGCAGTCAAATGTAGTCATACAGAATTATACTCACCACCTCCCACTAGCCATCAAAGTAACTGCAACCCCTAAAATAATTTTGACATCTGATAAGTATAACATTTAAACTTTAATAAAGTTACAGTTCCTTTACCTTGGAGCTCTATTTATCCTAGTACTGCAGTTAGTTGTCTGACACACCAGCTGTTTTGAAGTACATTTGCCAGAATGCTCAGCAATTAAAAGTGTAGTTCAGCAACATCCAATAGCTTTTCATTCTAATCCCCAATTTATTTAACTTTCAGACTGATGATTCCCCTAACTCTTATTGCTACTGCATTAGGAAACTATTTTTACAAATCACGTCATTACCAATTACTTATATACTATACTTTTTCCTCTCAGCTCTGTAAATGTACCCAAGGTGTGTTGACACATTTTCAGCTTGTTTCATGATGGAGTTTATGGAAAAGTGTTAAAAAAAAATTGGCACATCTTATCATTGAGACAGATTTGTGACACATAACACCTAAAGTTGAAGGACTGAACACCACCTGCCACCGAAAGGTATAACTGTAGCAAAAATACTGTTATACTTACATACAAGTGATCATCTCCTAAATTTATCTGAAAATTGAAGACATAAAACCATAAAATGTCTTTCCATGCGCAATAACGCTATGCAGTTTTATTTGCATATATCATAAAAAAACATAACTATTACCTAATTAAATTATACCAAGTATTTTGAATAAGTAGTCAATCCCAAGATTTGATGTTTAACTGATGAACAGTCATGAAAGTGGGCAATGTTTGTCAATCCTGTCGGCTAAAATTAAATAGGATAGGAAATACACATAGTGACATATGGCAGATGACCAATTCAATTCAAAACAGCGTTATTGAAATTTTACATTTGTATTTTTAGTTATAAGTGTGTTAAAAGGAAAAAATAAGTAAAGGTGGGTTTGATATGTTTTCAAAACAAAATATTTACTATTAACTAGCATAATGGACCCAGCATTCATCGGGTCAAAGGGTCTCTCCCCTCCTCTCCTCTGCCCCCGCCTCTCACCTATCTAGGCTTCAATTTCTGGCACTCCTTTCTCTCTGTCCCCTACAGTTGGAGCCATTAGCAGGAGATGGGTGGGTGGGTGCGTGCCCACCCACTGCATGTCTAACTCATGACAGACCATGCATGATCACTATATAAATATTTACATGGTGTGAGATAATGGGGTGAATTCAACTGCTGGCGAAGGTTGCAAATTGCTGTTTCTGCTGCATTTAAATTCCGGCAATGGCAGCCTATCTCGCACCCTTTGCTCGGCCAGCCAAATGCCCAATTCACACAAAGTGCTCGCTATCCTATTGGGTGGGTGTAGTAGGGTTTGCCGGCGGCCGGGCTCCTGACAACCAGCATACCGGAGGCGGAATCCCGACTGCCAGCATACCGACAGCTGGGCGAGCGCAAATGAGCCCCTTGCGGGCTCGCTGCGCTTGCCACGCTGCAGACATGGTGGCACGCTACATGCACCATGCTATTTATTCTCCCTCCAGGGGGATCGTGGACCCCCAAGAGGGAGGAAATCTGTTGGTATGCCGGCAGTCGGTATTCTGGCACCGGTATGCTGGTCGTCGGGAGCCCGGCCGCCGGCAAACTGAAGACCACCCCCATTGGGTAGTGAACACTTTTGTGCAAGATCCTGCTGCTGTAAAGTGTAGCAACTGCCGCACAGATTCACCAGGGCGTCAAGATTCGCCCTTTATTGAGTACCCCCTTAATGTATTATCAGGTTGATCACTTTTGAATAAGTTGCTATGTAGGCTGATATGGTGGCTACAGAGTTGGACAAAGCATTGTTGATGAATGCCTCTTGGTTGTTCCCCATTTTACCTCTGTCTCTGTAGATTGGTGCAAACGAAAGGTTGACTGTGAATATGATGCAATAAAAAGATACCTTTACTAAATAGCAGTTCCACTACATTACAGTTACTGACAGTTGGTCCAAGCTTTGTCCTACCCCCATTATTCTCTCCAACTGGTTTCAGTGAAGTCATTACTAGAGAGTTGCAACACCGCCTGAGCATGGTAGAGAGGAATGTTCAGTAGAATTATACAGATGTGTCCGCTTGTGGTGTTGCTTCTATGCACAGCAGTCGCGGCATGGGGGGGTGGGGGGAGGCAGGCCTAGGCACACTCTCATTATGCCATTTACTGCAATGGGAGCCTTGTACACATAAGCCCGCCTCCCACTGAGTCTAATGGGAGTTGGCTATGTGTGGCAAAGCTGTAGCAGGACACATCTGCATATGATAAATTGTTTAGTTCAGAGGAGCCCAAATAGCTCTATTAACTGTCACATTTTAAAGATTCACAGGTGACCTTAAATTCATGAACTGTTTGAGGTCCTGAAGACCGAGGGGAAGATTTATCGAAGCTTGGTGAGAAATAAATTGAAGAGAGATAAAGCACCAACCAATCAGCTCCTGTCATTTTTCAAGCACAGCCTGCAACATGGCAAATAGAAGCTGATTGGTTAGTACTTTATCTCTCTCGGTTTATCTCTCTCCAAGCTTTGATAACTCTCCCCGAGTTTGGGAAATCACTGGTTCAATTAAATGGAAAAAAAATGTACAATTTTAATTGAGTCAGTCTAATTATTTATCACATTATTTTACTAGGTTTATTTTACTAGCTTTATAATGTACCATTCTTAGCTTGAGGTTTATATACAACTAGCTGTAATGAAATTGTTTTCTCTCTCTGTCTCTACGAACCTACCCTTTCTCTCCATCTCATTCCTAGCCCCACTCATTCTCTCTCCCCTGACACTGCCACTCATTTTCTCTCCTCCCCAACACTCTTTCTCCCTCTCCTACTGTCTATCTCTATCACCACTGCCTCACTCTCTGATGTGCATTTCTTACACTAGTGTAAAGTGTCAGAGGTCATACCAACTGTCATTACAATCAAACGTGATGACATATTGTTTACCAGAAATCTATTTTATTACATAGATTAGGCCCTGATGCTCAATTGAACTGATACAAGTTTGCATACCATAAATTGTGCAAAACTGCAGTTTGCAATCTGGCAATCTCACAAGAGAATAGATGTATATGCGCCAATACAGACAAGTGCATAATTGCATCTGCAACTACTTTCAACTAAAAAGGCAGAAAAGGGAGAGAAGTGGTGGTCTAATATAGGTTGATTTCAGTAAAGGCATTTTCATGCAGAGGCTGCTTTGGGAGAGCTACATGAACATACGTGCACCCCTATTAGGAGGCATATCTTGCAGTTGAAAATACTCACTAATGATGATGATTTGCATATGTGTTGATGCCAAGCAGGACACATATCGAGATAAATACATCTCTGCATATTAGTGGAAATATGCTATTTTTACTTGTATTTTTGTTATAGTAATTTTCACCTATTTTCTTTACTACTCTGCATCAGCCCCTTAATGTGAGTACACCACCAATGTAGGTGGTTTGCTGGCGGTTGTCATGAGGTTATAAATTGCAAGCCCCTTATATGATCTTTTATTATCTTGCATGCAGGGCCCCCTAGCAACATTTTGAAGGGGCCCTTCCAAAACACACACACCTAGAGGAGGGGGAGTATATGGGGGGTTTCCACAAACAGTGCCATAACAGGATGGCAGTGCACCCTGAGTACTGCCCAGAGTGTCCTTAACTCTGCAAGCTGTCTGCCTTGACACTCCAAGCGGCTCTGCAGTAGCGCTACTGTCTACAGGGCTCCATTCCTGGGAACCCTGCAAGCCCTAGCAGGTGTCATGCGGTAGTGGTGGTGACGACACAGGGGCCCTGCACGTTTTGTGAAGGCACCACTTCCACACCCATGTGGTCCACAATAACAAGCCATCAGTAATTGAGTTATCAACACAATATTGGAGGCAATATCGCCCTGGCTAGAGGTGAGGGCTAGTACCCCTCATTGCCAGATCATTGAAGAAGACTGAAATTAATCCTCATACTGAGATGCAGATTTAGCAATGTGCTCCAGTCAATCAGCTCCTGTCATGTGTTTGAAAATGACATTGAAGTGCTGATTCGCTGGAGTACCATTTAACATTCATAACGAGTGATAACAAGAATATTACTCATTGTTAAATCTAACCCCAAGTCACTAATAGAACAGTTGCATCTGAGGACAGCACCCACTACAATGGGTCAGGACACAATGAGCAGAACACTTACAGTCTTCTCACAATATGCAATGAATGACTCATACAGGAAGAGGAACAATTCGTTAAGTCGGGTTTAGCCACTTTATGCCCTGTCTAATTGAATTGCAACACTGGGCACCCATTATCACAACTTAAAAAACAATTGAATTCCCTCAATAAATGTGATCATTGTTACAGCAGAACTGCAATGTCATAGTTATCTCAGACAGCATGACCTTATGGGATAGTATATCATATTTCAAGAAGAGTTGTTTGCTTAAGATTTTTAGTTTATAAATAATTTCCGACTTCTTAATTGACATGCCATTGCAATGCACGTAATGCCTCCTACAAGGGTCATCATTCACTGAAAATGTATGATACAGATTATTGACAGTGAAAACACATCCTGCGTCATTACAGCACTTAGAACAATTTCTTACAACAAGCACTATATGTATTTACTTTGAAACACATGAAATCATTTCTTTAAGAGTGCTCTAAAAGTATCCTTGAGCATTTGGCCCACTGGGAATAAGCACTGAAAGTCAATACTGCATGGTTAAAATCTCAGAATTGCAGATACTGAAACAAATCAATAATACAAGATTATGCTGCATATGATCAGTGTATTTTAACAGATCATGAAATAAATAGTAATTTTCTGCAGCAGAATGTCTAAGCCTTGTGTATAACAATCAAATAATTAACATAATAATATTATACTTAACATTTTACTTTAATTCAACATGAAGTCCCTTGATTAAGGGGCTAATTCAGACCAGATCGTTGCTGTGCGTTTTTACACAGCGGGCGATCAGGTCTGAACTCCGCATGCGTATGCACCGCAATGTGCAGGCACAATGGTGCGTCGGGAAGCAACGGGATGGTGCAAAAAATCTGATCGCACTGGCGATCACAAGAAGATTGACAGGAAGAGGGCGTTTGTGGGTGGCAACTGACCGTTTTCAGGGAGTGTCCAGAAAAACGTTGGAGGGACTCTGCATTTTGTGGGAGGATTTGTGACGTCAGCTCCGTCCCCTATCATCGCAGCGGCTGAGTAAGTCCTGAGCTGTGCAGAGACTGCACAAACTGCTGTTTGTGCAGCTCTCCTGCACATGCGATCACACACCTGCATTCCCCCCTCCCCCTGTAGGCGACGACTACCTGATCGCAGGGATGCAAAAAACGCACCCTAGCTATCAGGTCTGAATTACCCCCTAAGAGTAGGAAGTTTAAGAATTGGTACATTTTAAACTTAAGAAACTATTAATATTCCCTTTTATTAATTTTTTATTCGGAGGGGGGGGTGGGGTCTTATTAAACTCTGAAGATAATGAATGCCCAGTTATAAATAGAAAAACAAGAGAGGTAGAAATGGATTTCCCCAGTGCTGGCGGTAAGTGCAAGCGTGACTAGTCTCAGAACGCTGTCAGATAACAGCTGTCCTATAACAAATTGACAAAAAATCTATTAGCGTTCTCTGCTTAGTAGTGACACTTATTAAGGCTTAACAAAGATATAACGTACCATATATTTGAATTTGTAGAAAATATAATTTAACTATAGTTAGAGGCTGTTTTAGTTCTTAAATCATTTGAATATGATTTAAGTATGAATCACTTGAAAAAGAGAATACTTTGTTTTTAATGAAGTTTTGTTCAGTATGTACTGCAATACCAAATGAATGGCAGTAGAAGAAAGGCTATTCCTTTGTATTCTCTCTTTTTATGTAATCCAAATGATTTCATCCTCATTTTTGGCGTCATCTCATGCTTACTGGCCATTTACTCCTAATCCGTCCATATTTTATCTTCACATCTCTGACATTTCATCCATAAGCTTTGCATTACAAGGCTTGCTATTTAAATCAATATGTTTCAGAGGCCCTCATTCCGAGTTGTTGGCTCGCTAGCTGCTTTTAGCAGCAATGCACACGCTAGGCCGCCGCCCTCTGGGAGTGTATTTTAGCATAGCAGAATAGCAACCGAAAGGTTAGCATAACTGCTACTAAATAATTCTTAGCAGTTTCTGAGTAGCTCCAGACCTACTCACAGATTGCGATCAGCTCAGTCCGTTTAGTTCCTGGTTTGACGTCACAAACACGCCCTGCGTTCGGCCAGCCACTCCCCCGTTTCTCCAGACACTCCCGCATTTTTCCCTTACACGCCTGCGTTTTTTTGCAAACGGCGGGAAAACGTTGAGTTGCCGCCCAGAAACGCCCCTTTCCTGTCAATCATTTACCGAACAGCAGTGCGACTGAAAAGCGCCGCAGAAGCCACAGCAAAACTGCTACGTTTTGTGTTAAATAACTAAGCGCATGCGCCTTGCGTGCCTTGCGCATGGGCAATTTGCAACAAATCACAGCATAGCGAAAATCGGCAACGAGCGAACAACTCGGAATGACCCCCAGTGTCGGAATTGTGAGTTTGCGGCAAGAAACTGTTACTTATATATAATACAAAAAACACACAATTCTTTGCACTCACCTGAGACATTAGTATTGTAAACCAAGCTAATTCAAGATGTACTAAGTATTAATGTTCTTTAAAGCTGCATGTCTGTGTCTGTATGTGTGCGTGTGTGTTGGAGCAATCAGTTGTGCGTCTCTCTCCCTTCTCGGTGCAGCACTTCCGGTACAACAAGCAGATGCAGCAGCTCATCCCCACTTCAGGATTGCTAAGCAAGCACTTTCTTCACCCTATCTCATCATAGCAGTGGGAGCAGTGGCGGAACTACCGCCAGTGCAGGCAGTGCCTTGCGCAGGGGCCCACCGCTGTCAAGGGGCCCAAAGCATAGGCGCTGATTCCAGCCGCCGCAGCCCCCGCAGTGAGTGAATTGAGATGCGCTGGGGGCTACGGCAGCGCTTCGAACTTTGCAATGTAAAAAACCCCACCAAAAATGGCCACCGCCAAGGCAGAGACAGACGCTAGAAGTCACATTTGACCTCTAGCACCTGTCTCCCCGGCGGCGGGCATTTTAAGTTTTTTTTTCATACAGCTATGTACAGAAGCGCTGCTCTCAATCCACTGCGGGGGCCAGTGGCGAATCCAGCGCACCACTTAGCACACAGTCCGTCTGACTTCTTCAGCACACCTCTCCACACGTCCCTGCTTTGTACTGCAGTGATCATGTACTGAACAGGTTAAAAGATCTGTACTTTCCCTTATCTGTACAACCCCGTTCAGCCGAGGCTGCCGCTGTGTTGTGATCAGAGGTCGGGGGTCGGGTGTTGGGTGCCTGGCAGCCTGGGAGAGTTGAAGTATTCGGCAAAGTGGACTGCAGGCAGCTCTCCATCTAAGGTATATACACAAAAGCCAGGTACAGAGTGCGGGAGGGGGCTGAAAGTTACATTCACGGAGCTCAGCTGCAGTTAGTGTGGATGGACATGTAGCTACTGAAGTTCTCTCTCCCTCTCTCATCACTGCCACATAAATGCATTCTAATATTAAATTACACTTGCCTACTGCTGACCTAGTATTGAATTGTCCAGCATGTGTACAGCTGTCCCTCTCCTGCAGAACAACACTCATAGATTGGAAGTATTGTACCGTAGTTTTTTTTCAGTATCTAGTCACTAGCACTGTGGGGGCATGTCTATTTGGCAATGTGGGGGCATATCTTGCACTGCGGGGACATATGTGTATCTGGCACTGTTGGGGCATATCTAGCACCATGGGGGCATATCTGGCACTGTGGGGGCATATGTGTATCTGGTATTGCACTATTTGGGTCATATGTGTATTACGCCCCTATTTTCAATGTCCACGCCCCATGTGGCCACACCCATATGCGCACGCACACAGCACAACTAACAATTTTTCTCTACTATATGTATGTGTATATATATATATATATATATATAGAGGAGCATGCAAAGAATCTCTAATTTGGAGTTGGGGGGGAGGGGGGTGGACTTGGACGGGATGGGAGGGGGGCCCAAAGCATTTTGTTGCACCTGGGCCCATCGCTCGCTAGTTCCGCCTCTGAGTGGGAGCATCTTTCAGTGTGTGTGTGTGTGTGTGTGTGTGTGTGTGTGTGTGTGTGTGTGTGTGTGTGTGTGTGTGTGTGTGAGGGGGGAACGTTCTGGCTTCCACTGTGCATAAAGAAGACAGAATAGCTGTTCAGGATTATAGTGTGTGTGTGCGCCAAGAGATGTGTGTGTGTGGGGGGGAGAATAAGTATACGTGCTGGGACCTGTTTAAGAGACACAAGTCCGCTATGCAGGTTTATGAAGGCTGAGTAGTTTCCATTTATTGTTTTTCTGGTTGGCATGACCATGCCAGTATTTGGCCACACCCCCTTATCACCTGAGCTCACCAATGCTCTCTATGGGCATTTGTGTGCATGCGTGTGTGTTACTCCAGCTTCTGTTATGTCCGCTCCAGTTAGGTAATCCTATTATATTGCTTTGTATATATATATATATATATATATATATATATATATATATATATAGTTCATAACAAAGAGCCCGCTGCATCTGCTGCTATGGTAACGTATTGTCACTTCCGTTTATTCAAACCCGGCGGTGACTAATGTGTTTATGTTGTTTCTATAGTCACACGATGTCACTTCCGCTCAGGGACTCCCGTGCATATGCTGTTCCCATGGTGACGCGATGTCGCTTCCAGTCAGAGTCTTCCGGGAGTGGTGGAAGTGGCGGGAATGGCGCTATGCAGGTGTGTGCACTTGTGCTTGATTGGGGACCTTTATAGGGAGTGCTTATTGTGGCATCAGTAGTCCTGGATGAAGGTGCTCACTGGGCACCAAAACGGCCGTTGACGCTATGCTGCTTTCTGGAGCCCATTGGACCATGCCTAATATTATGATTTTTGTTGTCCTGGCTCTAGATTCATGCACTTTGTGTATCATGTCATGCTGCTACCTCTATTTATAAACATCACTTTTTTTGCATTATCATTATCATTTGGATGTGCGGGCTCTTTGTTATGAACTGTGTCAACCTGATTATGTGCCAGCACTCCGAGATCATATGAAATGTGTTCGACAAGTTTTTTTATATAATATATATCTTACCGGGTATGTTGCACAAAAGTTTGAGAGTCACAATGGCAAGCTTAAGCTTCTTTAGATAGTGAAGGACATATTATTTATTCCTAACCAGGAGAAAACATGCATTTTTTGTAACAAGACTCAATGATCTCAATAGTGTTGACTGACTTAATCTGCTTGATGATTAACGGTCCCATGCTCTGCGGAATGTGATTAATTGTGAGGCTTGCAGCAAGCTATGTATAATTATCAGGTGTTAGCAGGTAAATATGAGATGGAAGCTACTAGGAATGACTTAGAAATAGATTAGATGGAAACAGAAATGATATTGCTGATTTCTTGTTCGCTAAAAAAGAATCCCCAAGCATTATATAAAGCTTTAATCCATTTATCACTTGTTTTGCTTTATTTTTTGTTACTTTCAAATGAAAGTAAAATTACACAGCCTACATTTACAAAAAAAGCATAAATCAATTTAATATAATTTACTAGTTGCAAGCAATATTTTCACAGTATTTTGTCATTCCTTGCAGCATACCTGCTTCATGACAATCTCACAGACTGAAAACTCTTGTACAACACTTTTCTAGCTCAGAATTACTTTAGAACACCAATTAAGTCTGTTATAGTAGGCTACATGTCAAAATGAAATTTGCATTATTAACGTTCTCATTTTGGCCAGCACTTTATTATACAGTCTTGGTTTTCAACAGGTTGGGTATGCGTGACCGGTCACCATACCGAGGCCGGCATCGAAGATGGCCGGCGCGGGGGGGAAGGGGGCGAGCGCAACATGCCCCTTTCAGGCTTGGTGGTGAGCCGCGCTCGCCACAGGTTCTATTCCCACTGTAAAAGATTGTAAGGTGGTGGGATGTAGGAAGAGGTATTGGGACCAATGGCCTCCTGACCGCCGGTCACATAACTACATCCCTTTTCAACTACTTTCGTAACGAATGCAATTAAAACATTTTAATGAGAAATTACTTTTTTGTGCTCATATATCCATTTTGTAAACCTTAAAAAAGGTCCCTTCACTCTTTGTTCCACTAAAATAAATAGAAGGATTAAATCAGTAAGATTAAGTAACTGTGGGATTGTTCCACTGCTCATCTGTCTCTACACCACTTTTATTTATCATGATAGAAATTGTCACACATTACAGCAGGTAGCAGGTACTGACTGGTGGATTCCAGGGACAGGAATAAGTAAGAAAAGACGCACTGTACTTTTAAGTACAAAGGACTCCTGTAAACAACATAGAGAAAATCCACGGTTTAAGAGCCAGAGAGGTAGTCATCTGAAAGCAAGGGTTCTAACTCGGGAACTCAGCCAGGAAAGTACAGAACACAGAGACATGATCAATAAACTGTCCATGTGCTTATATCTAATGTAGGTTTGAAATTATGCTAACAAGCCAAACACATAACTAGCAGCAGATCATTAAGCCATTCCTTGATGCAGGTCTACACACAAAAAGTCCTAATGAAAAGGGTATAGTAGATTGTTAACTGTGCTCACTGTACAGAAGCTGAAAATCTGCAAACCAAAGCTTGTGATTCCAGTCCAGCAGAACTAAAGAGGAGATGTATCAAAGCAGAACTGACGTTTATTTTATGTTTCAGTAAGACATTGTTATAGGGACTGATATCTTGCCAAATGTATCAAGCTCTGAAAAGCGTAGCTTTTTGGAGCTTGGGTCAAATACTGGCAACTTGCACAGGAAACTGACCACCACAGCTAAACCTGATCCTGTGCTTCTTATTGTTGATTTCTCTCTCTCTCTCTCTCTCTCTCTCTCTCTCTCTCTCTCTCTCTCTCATCAGCTAATAAGTAATAATACAGTTGTTTAATTTGCAGCACAGGGAAAGTTGTTATGATATTCCGACAAGAGAATATATGCAATATTAATGGATGATCTTTTTGCAGTTTCTCATGGATCTTATTCGTAACTATATTGTTCTTTGAAAAAAGAAACAAAAGAGTTTTTCATTGTTTTGCAATAACTTCTTGAATTTATATTAGATTGTGTAACAGGCAAGAGATGGGTAACAGGCAAGAATTGGGTAACAGGCAAGAGTTGAGCTTGCTGTGGAAAAATAAATCTGGCCAGGCATTTACCTTGATTGCCAAACTTCAAAATCTGTATCTATTTCAGCCATTCAGGTAACAACCTATTACATTAGTTAGTCATAGCTCTCTATAGCACTTAGGAGGAATTCAATTCATGTAATAATGGCAATCCACTGCTTGGCTAAATTGACTAAACCTGTGCAAAGTATATTCTTTTCACAGGTGTGTGTGTGTGTTTCTAATTCTGTGCATTTGTTAGTGTGTGGGTCTTTCGTATTGGCTGAAATGAGAAAGCAGAATGAGGAGCGTGTAGCAGAGGGGACAGTATGAATTCAAGGCAGACAAGTGCCATGAAAGGCTTTATATCATACATACACACTAATTCAGAGTTGATCGCAGCAGCAAATTTGTTAGCAGTTGGGGAAAATCATGTGCACTGCAGGGGGGCAGATATAACATGTGCACATGTTATATCTGCCCCCCTGCAGTGCACATGGTTTTGTCCAACTGCTAACAAATTTGCTGCTGCGATTAACTCTGAATTACCCCCTATATGCTGTGAAGAGATGGGGCATCAGGATGCTCATGTCAACCTGAAGTCAGATCATTCACAATACTAGACAGAGAAGGACAGTCTTTTCAGATAAATGGATAGACTGCTGGTGGTGAAGACATCAGACGGGCAGTGTGTTTAATCAACTGCTGTCCCTGGAATGATTTGTGCTGTATTGCAGTGAAAGGTAAGTAAAAAAAATGTTAATAATCAAAATGATATTGTCCAAAAATATGAAAGCCAATATTGTGATTATTGCTAACTAGACCCCTAATTCGGGAAATACTTCTATGTACAGAATCTACACTCTGGGTACTAAACATCAGAGAAACAAGTTAGGAACAGCACTATTGCTTTTACACATATTACTCACAATGTGTACTACATTTACATATTTGACAAATACAGTGCAAAGCATATTTCACACAATTTGCACAGAATAAATTGCCTTTTTTAATTTAACATTATGCCTTATAGCTTGGTTTACCATAATATTTCTTTAATCCGGGACACATATGAGTTACACAGATTCTGTGGTTGGCTAAATTCAAGCCTCATTTCACCTGGTTTTAATCAGCCACAGAATCTGTCTAAATCATAGGTGTCCAAAACTAAAGGAATATCATGGCAAGTCTATTTATAGCTTTACCGAAGAAAAGAACATATAGGCCCTCATTCCGAGTTGTTCGCTCGGTATTTTTCATCGCATCGCAGTGAAAATCCGCTTAGTACGCATGCGCAATGTTCGCACTGCGACTGCGCCAAGTAACTTTACTATGAAGAAAGTATTTTTACTCACGGCTTTTTCTTCGCTCCGGCGATCGTAATGTGATTGACAGGAAATGGGTGTTACTGGGCGGATACACGGCGTTTCAGGGGCGTGTGGCTGAAAACGCTACCGTTTCCGGAAAAAACGCAGGAGTGGCCGGGGAAACGGTGGGAGTGCCTGGGCGAACGCTGGGTGTGTTTGTGACGTCAACCAGGAACGACAAGCACTGAAATGATCGCACAGGCAGAGTAAGTCTGGAGCTACTCTGAAACTGCTAACTCGTTTGTAATCGCAATATTGCGCGTACGTCGGTCGCAATTTTAAGAAGCTAAGATTCACTCCCAGTAGGCGGCGGCTTAGCGTGTGTAACTCTGCTACATTCGCCTTGCGAGCGAACAACTCGGAATGAGGGCCATAGTTATTCTAGATGTGGAAGCAGACTTCTAACCTTAATGATATTATATGTTGATTTTAAACAAAGAGCCTACATTGATCAATATTGATGTATTTTGTATTGGATTACAACGTCAATACTATCCACCAGAATGATCAATAATGCACTCCATTACCTTTTGAAATTCATTATAGTTGCTCTTTATTGTCATTACTTTCTGTTACTATTATAACTCAGGTATGTTTATTTGCATAGATTTTTGCAACACAATGGATCATCCACATTGTGTTTATTATAATGAATTAAGTACATTCCTCTTGAAAAGAGCTCAATATCTAGAGAGCTTCTTACGATCTCCAGCTCTTATGAAAGAAAATACCATATCACAAAAACTCTGAAAACTGTTGTAATCCAATAACTAGGACCAAGTGATCATTTCCCAGAACCTACTCTCTATATATTGTCCACATATGAAAATCTGCAGCATTTTTAACATGATCAAACCTCAGCCAGTGGGGTATATTTATTAAAATTCGTATTTTCCCATTTGAGGTCAAAGTTCAATCACGAATGACATCGAAAGTGTAAAGTTGCATCTTTTTGAATTTAGTACGACTAATTTACTAAGCTGTCGTATTCTGCATTTTCGGATTTACTGATGTCGATGTCATTCGTTTTTTTTTTTGGCAGTGTTTTACGTCAGTGACTTGTAAAACACTGCCGACATTAATACAATTAATCTCGGCCGGATCTGAGAGATCCGTGCTGGGCTTCATTGTGCACCTTTAAAAAAAAATGTAATCAGTGTTAAAATTTAAAAAAAAATTGCGTGGGGTCCCCCCTCCTAAGCCAAACCAGCCTCGGGCTCTTTGAGCCGGTCCTGGTTGCAAAAATATGGGAAAAAAATGTCAGGGGTTCCCCCATATTTAAGCAACCAGCACCGGGCTCTGCGCCTGGTCCTGGTTCCAAAAATACGGGGGACAAAAAGCGTAGGGGTCCCCCGTATTTCTTAAACCAGCACCGGGCTCCACTAGCCAGATACATAATGCCACAGCCGGGGACACTTTTATATAGGTCCCTGCGGCCCTGGCATTACATAACCAACTCGTCATCCCTGGCCGGGGTACCCTGGAGGAGTGGGGACCCCTTCAAACAAGGGGTCCCCCCCTCCAGCCACCCAAGGGCCAGGGGTGAAGTCCGAGGCTGTCCCCCCCATCCAAGGGCTGCGGATGGGAGGCTGATAGCCTTTTTGTGGAAAAAATGAATATTGTTTTTAATAGCAGTACTACAAGTCCCAGCAAGCCTCCCCCGCAAGCTGGTACTTGGAGAACCACAAGTACCAGCATGCGGAGGAAAACCAGTCACGCTGGTACCTGTAGTACTACTACTAAAAAAATACCCCAATTAAAATATAAGACACACACCTTGAAAGTAAAACTTTAATGCATACATCCACACCTCCATATACACATACTTACCTATGTTCACACGAGGGTCGGTCCTCTTCTCCATGTAGAATCCATGGTGTACCTGTTGGAAAAATTATACTCACATAATCCAGTGTAGATCGGTCCTCTTCTTTTCTATTTGTAATCCTGGTACTTTGCAAAAAAACAAAACGAACACCCGACCTCGCACTGAAAGGGGCCCCATGTTTTCACATGGGACCCCTTTCCCCGAATGCCAGGAACCCCCTCTGACTTATGTCTAAGACAGTTCCATCAGCCAATCAGGGAGCGCCACGTTGTGGCATCCTCCTGATTGGCTGTGTGCTCCTGTACTGTATGACAGGCAGCACCCGGCAGTGTTACAATGTAGAGCCTATGCGCTCCATTGTAACCAATGGTGGGAACTTTGTGGTCAGCGGTTGACCGAAAGTGACCTCACCGCTGACCACAAAGTTCCCGCCATTGGTTATAATGGAGCGCATAGGCGCTACATTGTAACACTGCCGTGTGCTGCCTGTCATACAGTACAGGAGCACACAGCCAATCAGGAGGGTGCCACAATGTGGCGCTCCCTGATTGGCTGATGGAACCCTCTTAGATATAAGTCAGAGGGGGTTTCTGGCATTCGGGGAAAGGGGTCCCATGTGAAAACATGGGGCCCCTTTCAGTGCGAGGTCGGGTGTCCGTTTTGTTATTTTGCCAAGTACCTGGATTACAAATGGATTACAAGAAGAGCCATCTACACTGGATTTTGTGAGTATAATTTTTTCAACAGGTACACCATGGATTCTACATGGAGTAGAGGACCGACCCTCGTGTGAACATAGGTAAGTATGTGTATATGGAGGTGTGGATGTATGCATTAAAGTTTTACTTTCAAGGTGTGTGTCTTATGTTTTAATTGGGGTATTTTTTTAGTAGTATTACTACAGGTACCAGCGGGCCCGGTTTTCCTCCGCATGCTGGTACTTGTGGTTCTCCAAGTACCAGCTTGCGGGGGAGGCTTGCTGGGACTTGTAGTACTGCTACTAAAAACAATATTAATTTTTTTGTCAAAAAGGCTATCAGCCTCCCATCCGCAGCCCTTGGATGGGGGGGACAGCCTCGGGCTTCACCCCTGGTCCTTGGGTGGCTGGAGGGGGGGACCCCTTGATTGAAGGGGTCCCCACTCCTCCAGGGTACCCCGGCCAGGGGTGACTAGTTGGTTATGTAATGCCAGGGCCGCAGGGACCTAGATAAAAGTGTCCCCCGGCTGTGGCATTATGTATCTGGCTAGTGGAGCCCGGTGCTGGTTTCAGAAATACGGGGGACCCCTACGCTTTTTGTCCCCCGTATTTTTGGAACCAGGACCTGGCGCAGAGCCCGGTGCTGGTTGTTTAAATATGGGGGAACCCCTATCATTTTTCCCCCCATATTTTTGCAACCAGGACCGGCTCAAAGAGCCCGAGGCTGGTTTTGCTTAGGAGGGGGGACCCCACGCATTTTTTTTTTTAAATCACACTTTCACATCCCCTTCCCACTGATAAACATGCACGGATCTCATGGATCCGTGCATGCCTATCCAAACACGGCAAAAAAAAGCAGGTCTGGTTTTTTTTAGCACTTTTTCACGAATTGTATTTCAGCACGGCAGTGTTTGGCTATTGTCGGCAGTGTTTGTGATTTGCACTTTTTAGTAAATTCTCGATTTCTACCAAATTGCAGGCGTATTTGACCGATGGTGTATTGATTCGTAATTTTTTCCTAAGACTTCCAAAATATTACGAATGCCCTCATCACTGCCGAGATTTTTGCTTAGTAAATTCCCGACATGACACTTTGAAGAAAAACCGTAATCTCGGTCAAAATCGGGACCTTAGTAAATATACCCCAATGTGTCCACTGATATTGGCTAAAATATCTGTAGTAGCCTTATGGGGGTTGGCAGCGAGATGAGTAACATATAGACAAACTGCAATATCATGACTTAGAGAGAAATATCAAGATACCACCTATATTTTTGTTTTTTACCTTTAATGCTTTCATGTATATGTTAAATATTATTAATTGGTTATAGGACACCTATTGTGACTGTATGTAAGTAACAAAACAGAGCTTTATCTCTATTTATTGATATAACATAAAATGGTTATGCAGTCAGTACTAAAAATAAAACCTTTTTATAAAAATAAAAATAAGTTCTTCTATTTTGAAAATTGATTCTTGCGCTCTATGTAAAATAATTTTTGGATGGAAAAAAAGAAACTGTGAACCCCTATAATTATTTTGGCATCTCAAAAATAGCATGCTGTCAAATATAAGAAATTTGCCTGAACTATTCACATAGTATTGCTGTGTTAATAAACACTAATCATAGGATTTCCAGCATCGATGCAACAAATCCTTTTACATGTGAAGGAACAGGTGCCAATATATGCTAAATACTTTAGATAATCACAATTCTTAATAGCAGCAATCAAAGCTAATCAGAGCGCTAGAAAACGCAAATCATTATGGAATCTACATAAAGTATTTAGCTGCAATTCCAAAGTTAAAGGGTTTTTTTTTTTTTTACAAAAATGGCATTAGTATCAAATGCAACCCCCATTCCATAAAGATTTTAAATAAGATGCACGTAATGTAGAGTTTATTAGAAGTACATCTACTAACTTTATTGTGTTGTTAATATTTGTGTTAATTATCGCTATCTAGCCTGGTTTTTGATCATTTGTCCCTATGTTTTTTCCTGTTCTCTATGAAAAAAATGTTTTCTTTGTAAGAAAAATGTATTTTGTCTTCTTTGTAAAATGTCACAGAATAGAAACTTGCGATCATTTCTGCCAGAGGAATCCGACATTTGGCTGACCTAGTTGGCAAGAAGTTTATTCAATGTTACCATCAAGCAGCAGCTGAAAACGGCTCACTTGCAGTTTTCCTTTGTGCTTTCTTTACTGCGCAGTACATAAGAAAAAAAAAAGGAAAGAGGAGTGAAACATTATCATTTCTGTCAGAGATAAATACTTCAAGCTAATCAGCTAGGTCGATGAAATGCATAGTGCAAAATCTCAGTGCTATAGTTCCTGAGGTCAATGGGGGTCATTCCGAGTTGATCGTAGCTGTGCTAAGTTTAGCACAGCTACGATCATTAACTCAGACATGTGGGGGGATGCCCAGCACAGGGATAATCCGCCCCGCATGTCAGTGCCCCCCCCCGCACAAATACAAAAGCATCACACAGAGGCGATGCCTTTGTATTTGAGGAGTAACTCCCGGCCAGCGCAGCTCCTGCGGCTGGCTGGGAGTTGCTCGCCGCTTCCGCTGGCCACAGTGGCGGTGTGACACATCACGCTGCCGCCGCGGCCCGCCCTTCCCCCACGGTCCGGCCGCACCTGCGTTGGCCGGACCGCTTCCCCTAAATGGCAGCGTAACGCCGCCATTCAGCCCCTCCTGCCTAGCGACCGCCTCTGTCTCAGAGGCGATCGCTAGGTAGCGATGCCGGCGCATGCGCTGTTTCCGACCCGATCGCTGCGCTGCGACAAACTGCAGCGAGCGATCGGGTCGGAATGACCCCCAATGTGTGCATGGCTTAAACTTTACCAAGTTACAGGATATTGAGACTTAAGCTTAAAAGATGGTATCCGGTCTCTAGGTCGACCACACTTAGGTTGACAATGTCTAGGGTGACCACTATTGGTCGACAGTAAGTAGGTCGCCACGGTTTCTAGGTTGACGTGGTTTCTTGGTCGACATGTTCTAGGTCGAGATGACAAAAGGTCGACATGAGTTTTTAAAAAATATATTTTTTTTTTACTTTTTCATACTTTATGATCCACGTGGACTACAATTGGGAAAAGTAACCTGTGCCGAGCAAAGTGATAGCAGAGCAAGGCACCTTGCCTGAAGCATGGCGAGTGAAGCGAGACATGCGAGGGGACATGGTGCACTAATTGGGATTCCCGATCACTGTATGGAGAAAACGACACCAACAAAAGTGAATGTTGACCTAGAGTACCTGTCGGCCTAGAAACCATCTCGACCTACTTACTGTCAACCAATAGTGGTCGACCTAGACACTGTCGACCTAAGTGTGGTCGACCTTACATATCACACCCTAAAAGATAACCCTTAAATATATACAACTTTTTTTAATATAAAAATACACTTTTAAATATATCAACGAGTTGCAATGCAATGTTGCTGATTATGATGATGATGAGGATGATGAAGAGCAACAATAGGTAGCTGCGTCTGATTGATCAATTGTGGATTGTCCATACTGACAGTACATAATTCAATAGCACATCAGCTATATAACATGAAGACGTGGCTGTCTATTTTCATTACTTAATTAATATTTCCATTTGAACTGTGGCAGAAAAGAAGATTGCCATTTGATTCTTATAGGGGAAAACAACAGATGTTTGAAATTTAATTGAAGTCAATTCATTTTAACTTAATTTGTATGTTGTATATGTTTTGGTATTTAATGGTACTGTATACAGAACATTCAGTTTTTGAATTTATTAATAACTATATTCAAGGCCACCATCTGTGGGGACAGCCGGTACTAATTTACCAGGCCCAGGCTCACTGGCAAACCCGCAGTGTGCTGGTAATCACACCTGTGGCCTGCCCGTGTGATGCCGCTTGTTGCGATGGATATTAGCAAGCTGCGGGTCACCCCACCCCCGGCAGTGGTATGCGCCTACACACGGAAGTGACACAACAGCATTGGGGAGACTACAGATCTGTTCCTCGGCAGCAGAGCTCAGAAAGTTCTGTTACTGTGGCATTTGTATCGAGGCGAGGAGCTGCCTGCTCTGTCCTTCCTAGCTCTAGCACAGAGTACATGGTCAGCAAGAAGGAGGAGCCCAGAGTGCAGAGATCCCCTGTCTCAACAACTGCCCCACCAGGTGACCAGCACTTTACTGTGGTAATGGCACTATGTCCTCCTACATCTGTACATCTGTATGCTGCTGTCTGAGAGTGTGTACAGTGTGCTGCTGTGAGAGAGTGTGTGTGCAGTATGCTGTTGTGTGAGTGTGTGTACAGTACAGTGTGCTGCTGTTTGACAGTGTGTGTACAGTGTATCTAATGTTGTATTTAATTTGTTTAATATGAGAACAGGGCTGTTACATATGACATATTTTCAACTTATTTAAGTGTTTGCATAAATCTGGAAAATGTGATTCTGTCATTTGGTAGTAAGCAGTCTATGGAAGGAAAGGGATCTATTCCTTAATTGGATGTTAATGCAGTGCCTTCTGAGTGTTGTGGTATAGAGCTTCAACTGAGCAGCCATCAAGGCTGCACCTCTCCACCACCCCCTCCCCCTTCCCCGGCATTGTCCGATGTTCTGCTGTTGGAAATTTAGTATGTGTGTGTGTGTGTGTGTGTGTGTGTGTGTGTTTGAAAGTCAGTGGGGAGGATGAGGGAGACCCTGTCTGTTTCATCTGTACTGGGCACCACAATTTCTGATGGCAGCCCTGACTATATCAAGACACAATTCATGTTTATGTATATAACAATTACATAATTATATTGTGTAATTAGAAAATACAAATAAGGTAATGTGACATTTACATTTGCTACTAACTGCCAAATTTCTGTGCTATTTTGGGGTGTAATTGCACATAAGTGTAGACATGACGCATATAATAGGGCATACAGTATCTTGAGATGTGCCTGGCTGAGGATATGCATGTAAATGCACTTTTCTTGCATGCATTTTACCTGCAGAGGGATATTTCAACTGTAGATTTTTTTTATTTTGTTGTCATTGCTGTTCCTTATTTTGAGGATGCTTTCTAAAAATAATGAATAAACACATAGCTATAATATTAGGTATGGGAAAGCTACACATAGCAGTTTACTTAATATCATATACATCGGCAAGTGTGTACACTCCATATCGTTAACGATGCATGCTCCAGCGGGTCATGAACGAGGTACAATATCTTTAGTTTTCAACTTGAAATCTTAAGATATTGTATGAGATGGCATGCACATGGCAAGTGTGTACCCAGCCTAACTGTTCTCGATGAGACTAACAAAATGTTGCTCTTTTGAAAATTGTTGAATAGAGTGGTTATCAGGCATAACAGAAATATAATCAAATATAGTAGAAAACAGGGAAAAAGAGCTTGGTAAAAAAAAAAAAAAAACACCAGCAAATGCAGTGGCAGGGGCCCAAGCTTGGTGTGGCTAGCCACCAGACGAGGTGTAGCCAGACACCATAGAGAGATTTGGTCAGCCATTAGAAAGGACAAAAAACAAGGCCCTTTTATAACGGTGAGGACAGAGTGTATCAAACCAACCACTTTGATTGGCATGAAGCTGAACCTTGGTATAGTTTCCACAAAAAATAACCTAAGCATCCCAGTTCATCTATGATTCTGCTGCACCAAGTAACAAAGTATAACTTGAGCGCATGACCTGGAAACTGACCCCTAGAGTAGGTGGTTTGGCCTTCAGGCAGTGGAGCCCAACGGAGATTTCTCATGTTGCCCTTTTGTCCACTGCAACCCTGTCTGTAACACAAATTGGCCTAGTTATAAAAAAATGTATGATTTTTCTGTTTGTTACAAATACAGTTACAAATATAAAAAAATAAAAAATTATTTCAAGAATAAAAAAAATGCTTATTTAAGTTATAATGCAAATTTTTATACATTTTTATCTTATACTCATCTCTCTCCTGAGATGGCGGTAGCAGGAGGAAGATTGTGGCAATACATGTACAGCTATAATTCTTGTTATATTGGCTTACCCATGATATCTTCAAAGAAACACAACACATGTTATAACTGGTTGGGGTTACCTCTGGCAACAGCAATGTTATCACCAGCTATTATCCTTTGATATCTAGCACACAAAAAAAAAGTTGAAAACACCTGGGATTTTTATCTCTTTGATAAATAGGTCCATAAGAATTCACGTTTTACAGGATTTATGGTAGCATTGTGGGACACTCAATAAAAAAAACTAGTTGTCACTGAATGAATAAAAGTTAATTTTGTACATGGTGAAAGCACAACCAAATGTGCAGCCCAAACTGGAAAAACAAGTTTACATAATATCTCATAGACGTAATTTATATAAATGTTTATTACAAATAATATTTAAATAAGGGACAAATATTTCACACAATTGAATTTACTAAAAATGCATATTAGTATGTATTTCACAATTCCAGAATCAAATTTTGTCTAATTTCCATGAGCCAAATAAAAAAAAATCAACGAAAAAAAACAATCAATCTTCACAAACTGTACTATAAAATGTAATTATTTGTTATCCTCTTAACAGAGCTTTTTTAGTTATAAAGATTACTTAAATTTACTTGTTGAGAATTTTTCAAGCATAAAAGCTGTTATACTGTAGGTATATATCTGTATATATCCAGCAGATCTCCAAAGAGAGATATTTGGAGCTGCTCCAGTGAACAATGAAATGAAAAACAACTCCACAATTTGAAATGAGTTTATGCATATACATTCTATTTTTCTCCATGTAATAAAACTGGAACCTCATTTTTAGGTCATCAAGCCTAACCTAAATTAAGCGAACAAAACTGGCGAGGAGACAGATGCCTTTATGAAGGGATGTCCTTCATCATTAGGAACTGTCTGTATCTGTCTTCATTTGAGATACAATGGTGAGCAAGCAAAGCATTTCCAAATACTTTCTAGAATTTTTAGAGCCAAACAACTGAATGCAAATATATTTGAAATATGTGCATTTATTTATTTTCATAGCTAAAAAACCCCATCTCAAACTAGTGACAATGTGGAATTGAACCCTATAACTAGTGCAATTGTTTAGGAAATGAAAAATATGATGAAGGCACAGTTTGGAATAATAAAAGAAATCTTAGACTTAGTAGATTTAATCTATTTCCAGATAGAAATGCTCTATGGAAAAACAACTTTTTGAGCATTCTGAACTGCTGCCAAATAGTACATTAAAAATACAGAAAATCTGAATACAATTAGAGATGAAACAATATGTTTTATGGTAGTTTTTCAAGAGACGCAAAATATAGGCAAATTTATATTACACTAAGCCACTACAACAACATAAATTCCTGACCAAACACATTTTCTTGTTGATTTGAGGTAACTGTCCCATCAACCCAACTTGTGAGAGGTTGGTAGACATGTTAGTAGTGACTGTGTGCCTATATATATATATATATATATATATATATATATATATATTTTTTTTTTTTTTTTTTAAATAATATTTGATGTTCAAAAGCCCATTTTACCCCCATATACCTCAAATAAAGTCCACTAGCACAGTTTATCCATAAGTAAGTAGTAATATTTATAATATTTATATAGCACTCTTTCTCCAATATGACTCAAGGTGCATAACAATTAGTATGAACATAAAGTATAGAAACTTCTGAATATATTAAAGAGGATTAGCTTTGTATGACATACAGAGACCATATATATATAATACAAAGGATGTGGCAGCAATTTCGGGTCATTAATTGCAAGCATTATCCATCCTACCCAGAAGGGATCCAGGCAGGGTTGGATTAAAGTAGGGGTGAAAATGGTGGTTGTCGCTGGGCCCCCACATATTCTCCCTCCAAATCTGACATCTTCAACACTGAAATTGGAGCACAGCATTTAGTTGTCCAACGTATATGGCTGCTGAGGTGCAGTTCTCATGGGAAGTAAAATCCTGGAGACCATCACTTTTACTTACACCGCCCACTGTCGCCTGGAATATGATTACATACAGGAGCTATGAGTGAGGTGGCGCCATTTTACTCTCAGCTCCATCCTCAGTGGTGCTATCTGTCTGATTGTTGCAGGTGGGTGGCTTTGTCTTCATGGGGTTCCTGGGTTGGACCTCCCTAACCTACCCACTGTGGTGCAGCACAGACCTTAATCCAGCCCTGGATTCAGCTGAGGCAGCCATTATAGGCCTGCTACATAGGAATTACACTGGCCAGAATAGGCAATGCCTAGAACTCATGGCAAATAATGGGAGAAATAAAATACAGGGCGAGATACTTGAAAGTACATCAGAACCATGCATTCTTCATTCTACACAGAGTACCATGTTGGACACACTACATTGGTTGCTATGTGTGAATAAGCAGTACATGGAAATGAGACATACAAGGGTAAAATGAATAGTGAACTAACATGAAACCCACTACATAATAAGTCAATTGGGTGCTCATCCTGCTCTTGATATTAGCATAACAGGCAGCCATTTTTAAAATGTATCTTGATATCAGTCCCAGTATAATCACGGATCATTATTATTGAAAGTCATTGCTCCATTAAAGATATGTAATATTCTGCTCTTCAGCTGTACTTATGAGGTTGACGTGACCCAGTCTGTCATAAGCACACAATTGTGTGCTCTCTCCTATCTTCTCTTTCATAAGAAATAGAAATCAGATTGTTTTATAATGCTAGCTCAGTGATAACTGCAGTTAATGAGCAGCAGGTATTTTATTTTTTGGATTTTTTTTAAATAGAACCTCTACATAGAGCAGTGGTGTAGAGAAAGCATTAATCATTCACACCAGTCCCTGCCCAATCAGTGCATATCACAAACACATACTGTACTGTACTAGGGTCTGGCAGCTATATAGTGAGATACTGTAGGGCCCTTGCTCAAAATCTAACAATGGCCCAGTACTGTGAGAAAGCAACTTTGCCCACTGTGCCACAATGCTCTTTCGGTTCCCCTTTGCTTTTGTATTGTTGTTGTTTGTGATCTAACTTGTCACTCTTGTTCCTAGTTTCTGCTTACTTACCTGACCCTACATTAGTGTAACTGTAAGTCTGACCGCAACTTTCTTTGGTCATTTTATGCAACTTCAACTTTTTTCCACTTCTACCAAAAGTTAAATGATATTAACTGAATACAAGAAATATTCATTTGCATTCTGTTTCATCCATACCAATATATTATACCTAAAACTACTTATCATTCCATCAATGTTTGAAGACGTTCTTAAAGGTAGAATATATAGTGAAAGAGAGCGTTTGTCGATTAGAAAATGTATTATATATACACAATATAAAAAAAATTAAAACAGAACATTCCTTATAAAAGCACCCTTAATATAGTACCAGTATAGCCGGCAAATTACATCAATTAATAGCAATATATCTTATGACGAATTATTTGTATAGCTGCCAGATTATACTTAGTCCACCTCTAAGTAAGCCTTGTACTTATTTTCACTAGTGGGCCCAGACAGTCTCTAGATAAAAGATAAATAGTATCCCAACTCCTCTAGACTCAGTTCATAGCAGCAATAGTTGCACACACAGGTGTAGCAAGTATCCGGGTATTGACTACCTGTTCCAAGTGCAATACAGAGTCCGTAGCAGCAAGGAGAGCGGTGTTCCATGTGAGATGTCAGTTGGGCAGCGTCACAGTGCAGCAACGAGGGAGAGCATTGTCCGGTAGTGGGCAGCGTTTCCAAGGTCAACTGGTATAGAAGTCGGCTGAGGATCCCTTAACATGTTTCTCTGTCCTATACCTTATGACAGTTTCCTCAGAAGGTAGTTTGATCACTAGCACTCTAGCACACACAAATTTACGAGCACAATTCATGCCACTTACATTAGTTTTTTGGATTTTGCCCCAGAAATCAGATATGTTAAGATATATACCTCTACCTTTAAGAAAGAGGTCGACTGTAATAAATGTTTTAATTATCATAGTTGCCATCATCAACCATGGCTTAGGAACATTCTGAAAAGCCATTTCATGAGACATAGACGTAACTGTACCAATTTGGCTGACTTCGAAAGACATGCTCTAGATCTTACTTACTTCGGCACTTCTGGAACAGAATTACCCAGGAGATATTTTGGATGATGCATATATTAAAGCTAGAGAGATAGGGATACCCTTTTGATAGCCAAAAGTAAGACATCTTTTGATATGGAACCAGAACAAAATCTCAGGTTCATAACCAAATATAACTCCATGTCTAAGGAGATTAAGCATTTATTTAAAAATAATTTATATATGCTAAAAGTCGACAAAATTCTGGACCCTTTGTTGAAAGAAGACCCACTAGTGGTATTTAAAAGAGCTAGAAACCTATAGAATTACTTGACACCCAGTCATTACAAGAGTTCCGGCCTCAAGTTAGATTTTAAGAGTACTCGTTTAGAAAAATCTCCTCTGAAGAATGGTTGCTTCAGATGTGGAGGCATGAATTGTAACACCTGTAAATTTTTACTACACAAAAGTACTCAATTCAAATCAAATACATATGGTACTAGTTTTGAGATCAAGAGCCACATTGATTGCAATACTACATATGTGGTATATCTTATTACTTGCATATGTGGTGTGCAATATGTGGGCCATACTATTAGGAAACTTAATGAGAGGTTTTTGGAGCACAGACGAAATATTCTTAAAGGTTTAAAAAATCATAGACTATCTACACATTATCTATTCTAGACATGGTGGTAGTATAGAAGCTTCAATCATACAAGGGATTGAAAATATTCCTGCTACAGAAAGGGGTGGTAATAGATTTCATTTGCTGTGCAAAAGGGAAGCATTTTGGATCGTTTCCATGGACTCTCTATTTCCCGTGGGTTTGAACGACAATATAGAGAGGAATAATATTTAATATCAGTATACTCTCTCATGCTTTTGTAGGTCATAAGGGTAATATGGCCGAGTCTAGTTTTGCATCTAATTAGTTATATATATATATCTAATAGACTATGGTGTTAGTGTCTTAGCTCATATAGTAGTTATCCAGAATAAAAAAACTTTTTGGGTTTTTCAGTTATCTAGGCTATCCTGGGCTCTATATAATGAATAGAGGATCAGTGGATGTTCTATTTATCCATTATGACTACATCTATGTTTACTAATACTCTCATATGTATAGTTAAGGGTTAACAATGGTAACACTTGCTAGATATATCATTAGCGAAAATGTGTGCTTGGTTTTATATATATATATATATATATATGGGAACTTGGCAGAATTTAGATCTGCATAAATATAGTTATCTATAGGTGATATAATATGGTGACAATGTTACAGTAATTTGCTGAATAGGTATTATCTCTGAGTCCTTTTAGGTATCTAGGATACTTTTGATAAATCTAATCAGCAGTGAATGGTGGGTGGTATACCCATTTAATGCGGTTTTATATGACTGTTAACATTCTTACATATATTACTAAATTTTTATACTGGAGATAGAGGTTGAATATTGTTACTGTTTGTAAGGTTTAAACAAATACAAAATATAAAATAAGTATCTAAAAACTAAAAATAAACTTTCTAGAGCAGCGGAGACTTGAACCGGTGGCATTGCGCTGCGGGTCAGGAGTCTTAGCCAATAGGCCAGTGTTTTTCAACTGCTGTGCCGCCAGCGGTTGTCAAGTGTGCCGCCGCCAGAGATCCCTGCAGCCAGTCCCCGTCTGATGCCGTCTTAACTATACAATGACCGCGTAAGAGCTGCCTGCGCTGCCCGATAGTGATACTGATTTACAGCATCACTATCGGGCAGCGCAGGCAGTTCTTCTGCGGTCACTGTATAGTGAAGACGGCAGCTCTCCTGCAGGCCTACCCGTGACCCTTACGACGTGGTGTGACTCATAGGTCACGTACACATCACCATCCAGCCCGGGTAGCGTCTAGTTTCGTGGCCCGTGCTGCTCTGCTCCTCACTGCTCCTGCCACTAAGGGGGAAAGAAAAAAGGTTTGGACCAGTGCTTTATGATTATGACAGTGTGTGCAGTGCCATTACTATATGTGTGGTGGCGTTACTATGGGGGTCAGTGTCTCTGGTGGCATTACTATGGGGGTCAGTGTGTGTGGTGGCATTACTGTGGGGGTCAGTGTGTCTGGTGGCATAACTATGGGGGTCAGTGTGTCTGGTGGCATTACTGTGGGGGTCGGTGTGTGTGGTAGCATTACTATGGGGGGGCAATGTGTGCAATTACTATGGGGGACAGTGTGATGGCAATACTATGAGGGTCAATGTGTGGAATTACTGTGGCAGTGTGTTCCAGTACTGCGCATTATTTTAATAACTGTTGGGGACAATCTGTCTGTGTTTTTCCCCTTGGGGACAAATATGTTTGTTTTACTTCCCTGTATGTGTTTTATTTTTCCGTGGGGTACCGATGGTGTGCCTTGGCAATTTTTTAATCTTTTTGGTGTGCCGCGAACTGAAAAACGTTGAAAATCACTGCACTAGGCTATAGAAGCTCCAGTCTCGCTATATGTGTATTTTGATATATTTATGGTTTATATTGCTGAATGTTGTAAATCGCGTGATGACATGAGGTTTTTTCTTTTTTTCTTTTTTTCCTGTTCCTCTTCTGTAACTATATATAAATATATATGATAAGAAAATATAAAACATTTTTACAAAAGTGGTTGTATATAATAGATACCTCACATGAATGAAAGATATTGAGAATTGTGCTGATCACTTGCTTAAATAATAGTTTTTTTATATATACTTTGTGCACCTGTGAGTGAGAGCACACCTGTATTAAGTAATTAAAGGGCAATTTCCATTGGAGGATGAGGTATTTAAATAGAGGTGTGCTAGTGATCAAACTACCTTCTGAGGAAACCGTCATAAGGTATAGGACGGAGAAACATGTTAAGTGATCCTCACCTGACTTCTATAATAGTTTGACCTTGGAAACGCTGCCCACCACCGAACAAAGCTCTCCCTCATTTCTGCACTGTGTCGCTGCCCAACTGACGTCCAGTGGCACAAGCAGGGGGGATTTATGAGTACCCAGAACCCCCCCTGTTAGCGCAAATTCTTGTTTTCAAAGAGAGACAGCTTTATCTCCGTCTCAATATAAACCGCGACCGCATCCACTACCGCAATCACAGCTTCAGTGTGCCGCTAAAGTTCCCTGAACTTCCGGAATCAGCTGCACGTGCAGCGCACAGGAGGACTAGGGATCATCATGCACGGTGTGGCTGCTTCCGGAAGATGGAAGGAGGCCCGCATCAGAGACCCCACCAGAGGAGAGAACGGACTGGCAGCCACACAGAGAACCCCCTCCAGCCAGCACACTTACCCCTCGGCGGCCGGCGTAGAGCGCAGGACTGCAGTCAGTGACAGTGAGTCACTGTCACTCCTGCTGCAGAAATCTGCGGTGTGGATATTACAGGCTCCTCTGATGGGAGCCTTCACGGACACTGCCTGTCAGACTCCGGCAGCTCTGAACACACACAGCAGCCTTCCCAATGCTGGGAACAGGGGGAGGGACACAGTGCACAGTGCAGCATCGTCTGAAGGAGGGTGAGCTGGCCTGTGATGATTGAGAAGGTATGCTCCCCCTGTACAACATGTGTGTGTGTGTGTGTGTGTGTGTGTCAGTGTGCATCTGGTCCCTATACAGTGTATTTGTGTTAGTGTGCATCTGGGCCCTATACAGTGTGTGTGTGTGTGTGTGTGTGTGTGTTAGTGTGCATCTGGTCCCTCAATACAGTGTATCGGTGTGCATCTAGTCCCTATACAGTGTATGTGTGTGTGTCAGTGTGCATCTGGTCCCTATACAGTGTATGTGTGTGTGTCAGTGTGCATCTGGTCCCTATACAGTGTATGTGTGTGTGTCAGTGTGCATCTGGTCCCTATACAGTGTGTGTGTGTGTGTGTGTGTGTGTGTGTGTGTGTGTGTGTGTGTGTGTCAGAGTGCATCTGGTCCCTATACAGTGTATGTGTGTGTGTCAGTGTGCATCTGGTCCCTATACAGTGTATGTGTGTGTGTCACAGCGTCCACGTCTAGGCCAAGTCCAACGCATTTCGTCCAATGGGGGACTTCTTCAGGGGGAATGTATGTGAGCATATGTTTTAAGTAAAGATTGTACTTTTTAACCACTTACAAGTTCGCTCTCCATTTGTTTACCAGTTGTTCTTGCGATACTCGGAGGGCTTGGAGGGATCAGAGCGACAATTTGGACATTTTAAACTCTGGAGACTGAAGGACATTGTGATGTGTGTGTGTGTGTGTGTATATATATAGAAATCCAACAATGAACGGCACTCAGAGACAGCATATGTGAATAAAATTGTAATCCATACAGTCAACGTTTCGGGGATCAAGTCCCCGTCGTCAGGACAAATGTACAGCAGAATCTGCTGTACATTTGTCCTGACGACGGGGACTTGATCCCCGAAACGTTGACTGTATGGAATACAATTTTTTTCACATATGCTGTCTCTGAGTGCCGTTCATTGTTGGATTTCTATGGATGATTGGTCCTTGCACCTGAGCATCAGTGATTTCGTTGTTGGAGTGCCGGCTGTTGCTGGATGTGTGTATATATATATATATATATATATATATAAAATATATATATATATATAGTGGTCTTCAGTATGCCGACTGATGGGATCCCGGCGCACAGTATACCGGCACCGGGATCCCGACAGCCGGCATACCGACACTTATTCTCCCTCGTGGGGGTCCACGACCCCCCTGGAGGGAGAATAAAATAGCGTGGCGAGCGCAGCGAGCCCGCAAGGGCCTCATATGCGCTCGCCACACTGTCGGTAAGCCAGAGGTCGGGCTCCCGGCGCCGGTATGCTGGTCGCCGGGAGCCCGACCGCCGGCATATCGTAGTGAACCCTATATATAATGTGTGTGTGTGTGTGTGTGTGTGTGTGTGTATATATATATATATATATATATATATGTAATGAGTCCATGAGGCATCACTGCCATATGTAAATAACAGCCCCGATACCTTCCGATGGTGCCCGCCGGCCAGGAGCCCAAATATAGCAAGCGGTGTCGACGGCATTCAGGTAAAGAAAAGTCTTTTCACTACCTTAGTGTCGCCAACACCACTTCCTATATATGTATATTTTACATATATATTTAAAATACGGAAACCCCCCCAAGTAAATCCTGCGTTTGCCCCTGACGTCTCACACGGAACACCACTCTCCTTGCTGCTACGGACTCTGTATTGCACTTGGAACAGGTAGTCAATACCCGGACACTTGCTATGTGAATACCGGAGTACAAGTTCTTTCACCGGGTGTAGTATGTGTTGCCTGCGATCGGGCTCCCGGCGACCAGCATACCAGCGCTGGAATCCTGACTGCCGGCATAGCGACAGCTGGGCGAGCGCGCCACACTATCTGTTCACCCTCCAGGGGGGTCGTAGAGGGAGAAAAGTTGCCTTATGCCGGCGGTTCGGATTCCGGCGTCGGTATGTTGGTCGTCGGGAGGCCGGCTGCCGGCATCCTGAAGACCACCACTTTCACCTGTGTGTGCAACTATTGCTGCTATGAACTGAGTCTAGAGGAGTTTGGATACTATTTATCTTTTATCTAGAGACTGTCTGGGCCAACTAGTGAAAATAAGTACAAGGCTTACTAAGAGGTGGAGCTTGGCGCTGTCCTACAAAAATATTGGTGTAGTAAGTATAATTTGGCAGCTATACAAATAATTTGTTATAAGATATATTGCTATTAATTGATGTAATTTGCCGGCTATACTGATACTATATCATGGTACTATATGGTGCTTTTCTCAGGAATGTTCTATGTTTTAATTTTTTAATATTGTGTATATATAATACATTTTCCAATCGCTAAGCGCTCTCTTCCACTATATATTTTATTTTTGTTGTAAACCTCTTTCAGATTACTATACTGGGAGCTGCACACGATTGGTTATAGGTGGTCAGCACAATTACACATTTTTACAAGAATTTCTAGTGTTTTCTGTGTATTTAAATATACATAGTGTTCTTTTTTGCACCTGAATTATTCTTGGGGCCCACGGCTGTGTGAGTGTGAACACCGCAGATCGGCTGCTGCTGTTTGCACGCACCCAGCATTGTGTCCTCTGAATTCTTACATATTTTATTCTTAAAGGTACATGATAAAAGCCACTTTGACAAGATAGTCAAAATGTAAGATTTTTTATATTGCATAGATTACATAACTAGTTTTCACTCTAGAATCCAGGCAGGGCAGGGGGCGCCGGACTGAAAGGGGCACAAGGGTGTGCGCGCGTCTTGCCACGCAAAATAGGGGGCGCAGTCACTACGTGTAATAAAAGTGGGCAGTTCAGCCCACAGACATGAAAAAAGGGGGTGTGGGCAGCTGGTGGCGTCACTGTTGGGGGCGTGCCCAGCACCTACGGAGGTGCTGGGCTTCCCCCAAGCTCCCTCTCAGCGTGAATGGATGCTGCGCGCATTTGCACTGCATCTTTACATGCTGGGAGGGCTGGAAGCGGGTGGCTGTTTTAGCAGGGTGCCGCAGAAAGGGCAAGGCGGGTTTTGCACATAAAAAATCGGGCAGGGTGCGGCGCCCTGCTAAAACAGCCTAGTGTGAACACTAATAACAAAGGATGAGTAAACTGATGCATGGAGGGTTTTCCCCAATATTTAGCTTTATACAATTACTTTCTGCTATACATTATTTGTAGGCGCTAGTAAACATACACATACAGTATGAATGAGTCTATAACTACCTAAGATCTGATAAAATTTATATTTTCTCATTGCTAAAAGAATTAGATATTGACATCTCAATCTCACAGCAGAATATCATGGGCAATCTGGTGTGTTCCATAAGATGAATAGGTCTCATTTGTATATGTATATAGAGGACCATTTGCAAAGATAAAAGTGCCAAATAATTTCTATAACCCATTTGTAAGACTAATAGAGATTGGTGGCTTCCTCTTAACAGATGATCATGGGCAAACACTTAATTATGCAGCATGAAGTACATTTAGATTTCCATTAATTTGACTACATAATTACTAGGACAAATTCTAAGGTGAAAATGCATACAAATAATATTTTTCTTTACAAACAAATTAGTCATTTGAATGGGAACAGATAAAAACACAATTTTGAATGTTTTTATGCTTGCTTTGAGAATTTACATAATTTTTGAAAATTCAAAAGGCTTACAGATGGACCAAATTGTATACTAATTGTCTTTGCAATCCAGCATACCACTGTGCTGCAATAAACCTAAAGTAATGTGCAGGTGGCATACTTCATACCATACTTGCTGATAATTATGATCAACCCTCTGAGTTGCATCATCATGCCTTACCCAAATCGCGGAGCCATGATTAATGGCATCAAGCAGAGGGTGACAAGGCCATCATGGTGGATGGCCTGCTCTTCTGAGAATCTGGCAAAAGTGTCCAAAATTCTAGAGCAAATGGAAATTCCATGAGTGAAGGCAACATGCACCATACACAGATTTTTGAGACTGTGGTAGGAATTTCTCAATTGATAAGTTGCCACAGTGCACTGAGTAGTGGAGGCATTCCCAACCACGGTCCTCAAGGCACATGAACGGTGCAGGTTTTAGTGATATCCAGGCTTCAGCACAGGTGACTTCATTAGTACCTCAGTTATTTTAATTTAATCACCTGTGCTGCAGCCTGGATATCACTAAAACCTGCACTGTTGGCAGGGGCAGATCCAGAAGAAAATGAAAGGGGGGGCACCATGATAGGGGAATAGTAATAATTATATTTACATGCACCTAAGGCACTTGTGCTCCCAGATAAGGGGTGTGGTATCACAGGGGGCGTGGCCTCACAGAATACTTGTAATGATTGGCTGTAGGAGCGCATCCTGGTTTATTGCCAATGTTTCACCCTGATGAAAAGGCTGATTGAGCCTCGAAATGTTGGTCACCTGTTCCATTAGTTATGGGAGTCTGGAAGGCACTCCAGCACAATATAATTATTAAAGTTTTTAGTTGGTGGTGGCAGGTGCAGCATACCTTGTTTTGGGCACTGCAGTGAGACTCAGACTGCAGGACACAAACTACCCATCTTTGATTAGCAGAAGCAGCCAGCTGGATCTCCAACAAGCAGCATAAGACATCTGCAGGACAGCCCTGTCACAATCACACAGGCCGCCTTCTCAAAGCTGAGGCTGAGTTTGACTGCACCTAGCATGGTGGTAAAGGAAGTGGAGGAGGAAGTGCTGGGAAACTGCAGTGCAATGAGGGCTAATGAAGCCTTCTGCACCATCATAAGTAACAGTCTTACTCGATGCTGGCATTTGAACCCCGCCCCTGGTCTGGACTCCGTCCGGCTGGCAGTGGGGGAGGTAGGATGCAGTGTGAGCAGGGGGAGGCTGCCACACGGACTTGCTGTTAGAGCCGCGGTGGGTCCTAGTGCCTGCTGGCTCTTTTATCAAATCTGACTGACTGAAATAGCAGTAGTGCTGCTGCTGTTTTCCTTTTGAAAAAAAAAAGTAGAAGTTCGGAAATGACAGGGGGGGGGGGGGGGGGGGGGCGCGGGCCCGAGTGCCCTCCCCCTGGATCTGCCTATGACTGTTGGTGTGCCTTGAGGACCGTGGTTGGGAATGCCTGGATTAGTGCAATAAGGACTGCTCCATTTGTACTCAACTCCACAGTATTATCTAAGAAATGTGAGAGATTGGTTAAAGGTATTTGTAACATGTACAGAAGGGATGTAAAACAAGAACATGGCATTTCTAGCCTTAAAATGTATTGTTCATAAAAGTAATGATTACAAATATCCACAAAAAAAAAGTCAGAAATCCTATTACAGGAGCGAAAAAGGGGGCAGACCAGCTGTATTATCTATCTAATCTCATCACAACCATATTTATGGTTGTGTCACAAGAACATCTTGAATACTTTCTTTACAAAAGCAGAAATAAATTAGATGTCCTTATAAGACAAATTAATTATCTAATACACCTTATATACATCAAACAGTTACCAGTAAGAAATCTACTGAAGTTTCAGGACAGTTGCGCCAAATTAAATTCAAGCTCTATTACTTGTTTTTTATCTGTTACATACTGTTTATCCATAGGCAACCCAAAAGAAGGTTCCTGCATAGTGTCTCATAGAAACAAAGCCAATATTATATTCTGTGTTTGGTAGAACATCAATTTTATCTTCATAATCCACATTTGTATATGTGTTATTGGGGCACAGATATTAAGACACACCATAAAGTGGAAAAGATGACATGGTACCCCTGGTCTTAATGTGCAAGAACTGAGATGCCCTTTTTGGATGCTATAATATCACTTGATACATCTGTAGACACCACCATTGCCCACACCATCAAAACTTGCACTAGCCCTAGGGTAAGTGCAAAACTTCTAAGTATGGCTTTCAAAGTCAAGGGCAAATACAGGATTTCTAGAGTGAAGTTTCTATATGTTTCATTTTGGCTAGCCCATTGAGAGGGCATAATTAATACTTAACAATCTATAGTCTGGTCTGGAGCACCAATAAGGCGTTTAGTTCCACACAGTGCCTTATACTACATGTTGTGGCCACAGCTCTAGTAAAAGTCTTAGAAAGTTTTTTGGAGCTGCTGTCCTAGAGGGGGTCTTCGGGCAACTGGAAACCCATTTCTGATACTGTGCATATCAATCACAACTATCACAGTTTACACATGCACCGTATTAGATTTTTGAGATATTTGCAAACATGCAATAACATAAAATTGCTGTACCCCATGAACATCGCAATTGTGGGTGACTCAGAATCAGTCTCTTTAAACAGTATTTTACCAGCATGTAGAGTGTGTTATGGGCCCCCTCCTTTCTTGCCAGCAGTGCTCTTGACTGTGGGCACTAGGGTCACTAGGGGACCATAGCGCTGTCCAGGAATCTAGTGCGCATATGCAGGTCTCCCAAGAAAATGGCATGTCAGCCATTTTCACAGTGATTTTCTGACTGCGGATGCACGGAACACTGGAAAAATGGGCGCTGCTCCATTTTCCCAGTGATTTCTGCAGCAGCGCTGCTGCAACGCAGGACTCTGGAGGGTAAGTATTGAAAAGAAAGGATGCAGGGTATGCGACTTGGGACCCCCTGAACCCTGTAAGCCCATGTTCACCACACACACTGCACCCATTAAAGATACGCAAGTGCCAGCATGCTAAAAAAAAACAATCAGCATCTCCCTTACATTTTATAGAATGTATTTTATAAAGGCTTCCTTTAAAGCTGATTGGTTGCCATAGGTAACTTCTCCACTGGTCCTTTTCTCCACTCTTTTCACTGCTTCATGAATAGACCAGTTAGTCTTAACTAAAATTGCACCAAAAGGGATCCATGAGCATATATAATGACATTATTAAGTTTCCCAGGGGTTCTCCTTCATAAAGAATAGAGAAATTTGAATGCAATAGTATGATAAACAAACATTTTTTTCTTGATATTAGTAGCATATTAAATGCAAACCACTAGGACCTACAACATTGTTAACCTCTTTCACAGTATCTGATGTGTCATTTTAGAGTCTGTAAAATGGTAAGAACCTTGATAAAGCCATTCATATGGCCAATTAGGGTAACAGTGATTGGTGTTAAAGTGAAATAGCTTCCCTGTAGCATGTGAACATCAAACACTTTTCATGTAATCTCATCAGGCACTAAACAAAGGCTATGCCCTCTCATTAAGCACTAGTCGACAAGAACAAACTAACTAAACAAAATGTGATTGCTGAAGGAGGACAAATGAACAAATGAGAAGAAAAAACTACTGCAAAAACATATTTTCTTCTATAAAGGTTAGACCACATTAATGGCAGCATTAGCGAACTAGGAATTTGCCACACACATACATTAAAACTTATTTTATATTGTCAAATTTCACAGAATATTTTATAGAAAATTTAGTTAGGTCACATTTTAGAGGCCAGATTTCCTAGTGATCTGCAAGATTGTTGTGTAAGGAATAGTCATGGAAATTTACATATACAAGTTTGTTGTGCGCAAAATCAAACATTAATCACAATTTTGTTCTGCCCGAAAAAAAATGGATATTCACGATTTCAGCATATACAGGTTGAGTATCCCTTATCCAAAATGCTTGGGACCAGAAGTATTTTGGATATGGGATTTTTCCGTATTTTGGAATGATGCATACCATAATGATATATCATGGTAATGGGACCCAAGTCTAAGCACAGAATGCATTTATGTTTCATATACACCTTATACACACAGCCTGAAGGTCATTTTAGCCAATATTGTTAATAACTTTGTGCATTAAACAAAGTTTATGTACATACACACAATTAACTTATGTTTCATATACACCTTATACACACAGCCTGAAGGTCATTTAATACAATATTTTTAATCTCTTTGTATATTAAATAAAGTTTGTGTACATTGAGGCATCAGAAATCAAAGGTTTCACTATCTCAGTCTCACTGAAAAAAATCTGTATTTCAGAATATTCCGTATTACGGAATATTTGGATATGGGATACTCAACCTGTAATAGAGGTTTAAGAAAATACATGGGAGGTGTTAATCTTGGCAAAGCAGTTTCATGGAGGTCATCTTGAAATTAGAGTTGTGCGGGTTCAGATTTATTTGTTTCTTAATGCCAAAATTAGCGCAAGTCGGATTTATCCAGATTTTTCTTATTGGCTACCCAAAACATGTGACATCCGAGAGCCAATAAGATGCCATTTTGAGATCCGGGTAAATTTGGGCAAATCCAAACCTGCACATCTCTACTAGAAATTAACTAAATGAAGGCAAAAACAACTATGGTATAGAAGATGATTATATATACAGCTTATTATGTAGTAGCAATCTTGCTCACTTATATGATACAGGTATATATCATTGTTACAGGTCGCAAGACTCTCAAAAAGCAGAAATATAATTGCATTAAACTGAAAGAGAAGCTAATTATTGATATTTACGCAATAAGTATTTTTATACTGACCACAATCTCACCTAATGCTGATGGCAGCTGCAATATTAATCTGTCTCATAATGTATAATCCTTATTCAAATGACTGACCCTATTGAGCACAACTGTATATCCTTATGACTTATACTTTTCATAAAATGTGTCATAATATTACGCTACTGGGGTGCTTTAACTTTACTGCTTTGTGTATATTAATTTTGTCTCATACAGTACATTGTGCCACTAACTGGACAGGATGTAGATGGTGCCAGATTTCCCACTAGGCACGTGAGGTAGATTCCCTCCCCACCCCAGATTGATCCTTCTTTTTAATGATGACAGCCAGTCCAGATCAGCAGCTACTTTAATGGGAAGGTTGATCGCGGGAAGGGGGATTGCAGGAGGTAGGGGTCACGGGTCACAGGTTGCGGAGGGGGTGTCGCCGGTGGGGGGATGTAGAGAGGTGGAGGTTACCTGCTGCCGGGTCCCATAATGGAGGCTTCCAAACTGGGGCGGAGCCAGAGACTGAAAGCCTATCAGAGCTCTGCATTTGTGATTCATTCCCCTGGCTCTGCTCCCCTGTATCAGCACACAAGCAGGAGCAGGTCTTGAAAGTGGCTCAGAAGGAAGCTGACAGATCTGACCGTGAAGGGGGGAGTGTGATGGTAGTGGTCGGGGCAGCCAACAATGTGGTGCCAAGTGGCAGCCTGACCATAAAATCCGCCACTGGATGTAGATGAGCACAGATCCAAAACCTTTACCTAGAGTCATGCCTTTCCAAACACACAGTAAGGATGTATGCAATAAAACAGAATGATGATGATATATCTATATATCTATATATATATATATATATATATATATATATATCTATCTATCACAAGGCTACCATTAGGACATTCCAACATAAACTAATCAAAGACAACATTATATAACAATGCTACTATCAATTTACAGTGTTTCCAAATTATGGAAAACTTAACATTAATAAGTGAAAAAATGCTAAACATTACAATATATTTGACAACAATACATGCTTTGTCCATTGACCAAACTTAATTACATATGTGTATGGTACTGGAAAGCTGATTATTACATTTGGTAAAACCCTTTGTGCAGACCACTCTGTATTTCTGTATATGCCTTGTACAAAGGCTACAAAAGCCAGAACAAATCATGTTTATGATAATCATGAAGTATTCTTTAAAAAAGTAAAACAGCAGGAGACACACCCATCAATGTGTTGCATTTTTTAAGTATTATATTTATAATTAATACACCAGCTCTTGCGAAACATATGATGCTAGATGTTTTCAATGTTGCACAATGACCGTGGGCGTGATAAAAGGAAACACACCCTAGCAAGTACACTATGTTTTACATATCTGCAATAAACAATAAGTTATTCATCCAAGCACAAAGTGATATAAATACCCTTTTACAAATAAATAATAAAATCCCTCAAAATGATTAAACAAATATAACAAGCACTCTTCAATAACACAGGAAACATACCGAGAAATATAATCATTTTTCACAAACTTCAGTCCATTTTAACATCTCTCTAACCATTATCCACACTGGTCTTGATATCTCAGTTGCCTCAAAAAGAAAGTTATTGTAATACAATATGTTTGTTTATTTATTACAAATGAAGGTATGATTGCGAAACAATTATGAGTTTATGAGAATGATGTACTCAGTGATAGTGCTTTATTAGTTGAAAGACTGCAATTAGACACATATCTACTTAAGACACTACTGAACAGTCTTCTATTAGTCAGCATTTGCAATTACAGATGGCTTGTCAGATTTCTAGAATATTGTTGAAATGCATCTTTAAACAGTAGCATTTGCCCTAAATTTCTCTTGGACAGCATCCATCTTCCTAGTCTACAAGAATGGTGCAGTATTGTGCGAGACTATAAGAATTACAGGCCAGGAAATAATTTGGCAAAAAAACATATTAAGACATGCATATATCTTTAAAAGTCATGTTTAAGCTATTTTATTTGGTCTTCAGGAAAAGACTGAGAAAGACTAAAAATGTTATAGTGCTTTGTGTAAAGCTTAGACAGGCATGGGATTGCAATTATAAATTGCAATGCCCTTTGCTTAGTTCACAGTTCCATTCATCTTTTTAAAACATTGAAAGACAGATTGGACATCAGGGTGAGGATTAGCCATGGGACGACCTGTATTTCTACACAAAAGACTAAGTGTGGAAAAATAGCACCCTGTGTCACCTATTCTTCACTTTCTGAAAATTCAGGGAAATGGGCATATAAACAGCTCTTTCCCACTCATCGCAGAACAAGAACTGTCTCCGCTGCTTACATCAATGCAATTTTACCATCAATTCACGTTAATTAGGAAAAGAACCCTGATACTGACAGTGTACTTCACCAAAAGCCATACAGGCCTCCTCTGAATAAAACCTATGTACAAAATATGTAACAGCAGTTTTCCTTATCTCATTTTATATTTCAAACACCAATGTTAACCCCTAATCTACATAATGTGTACTATTACTCAGATGCCTTATAAAGGACATTATCTATGAAATCCATGTTTGGGTACAACACATCTCCTGAAAGAAGAGTCTGCCTCCCACCATTTGTATCAAACATATGACAAGTTGAATGGTTTTTAGTGATAGTGTCATGTATTGGCTTAAATGTGTTAATATTTAAATAAATTAACAATTTATATCCATTAGATGGACTTGTAAACTATAAAGCTCATACACAAATGATCAAAGAATAAAATCACAAATGTGCAGGATCTAATAAAAAAATTCACTTTTTTGAGATAAAATAATTAAAGAGTACAGTACAGTTCTTTTAACGAGGCAGATATTTATTTACTGAGTAGTATAAAAAGATGCACGTTTATTGCTAAGTAAAAATACCATCAATTACTGTAGATAAACATATACTTATATAATATTTTATCACTTTAATTATGGTATACTGACATATGACTATAAGCTATGAAGGACAACATTAAGTACATTGATACTTATCTATCTACAGTAGCTGGAATAATTAGAGATCAATAGTCCAGTATTCTAGTCTGATAAAGTGAGTTTAAAAATGGATACAAACTGGCTGCAGAACTACTCTAAAGGGGAAAATAATTATATATGCAGAATGTGTTAAACCACAACTGCAATCATTAAACACATCATAAAGTGCACTGTAAATTCCTCATTAAAGCAGTAGGAAGAAAAAACGTCCTCCAAAATGTGTTTCAAAAACAGAGATGCAAACCAGAATAAAAATGGTATCTCATCACTTAAGAGAATTATTCTTGTGAACTTTCCATATTTCTGTTTTTCAAGGATCAAAATTTCTGCACCACAGGAAACATCCTCCTGGCAAGTTCTCCTTGACATTTAAAAAAAATAAAAAAATTGGTCCTTCATTAAGTAAGAGAAATGCAAAATACAAGTGCAATAGCAAACTGTTATTCTGTGATATGACTGTACTAATTTTTTAGGAGAAAGGTGCATGTGAAGTGTCAATCTCCAAACATATTTTGCAGTGAGTACAGTACTTCATAGAAGCTAAAGTAGCCCGTGTAAAGGGTAGCGTGGGAATGTTATAAGCTAATGTGAACCCAAGCCATACTGAAGCTCTGTATGCAGCTCTTCAACATTACATACACATTATGCACCTAAGGCAGTTAATTGACAACAAGCACATTCACTGAGACTTATTGTTAATAAAAGGTGGGTAAGAAACATGCATTTTTTAGCCAAGTCAGTGTTATTTTTAAAGCAACCAACCAAGGTGTCTGCTAGATTGACATAAAAAAAAAACCAGTAGGATTTATTTGTAGACTAATAAAGCAATGAACCTTTTCATCTGATGGTTGTTGAGAACATACCAGAAGATCCAGACTTACATCAATACGCCTGATAATATATACTGCTATAGCAACAGATGGGAGCTTTGTCATTCCCCAGTAACAACAATCTTGAGAGAAAAGCCATGTTGCACCACAAGTAACAAACTGATGCATTTACAGACACGCTGATTTTACCATACAGACAGTAATAATACTAATATATGTAGCAGGGATTAGGATGGGCAAATCATTTATATATAAATGAATGATTTAATAAATCACAGTATTCATCAAAATTGCAAAGCAAAACAAATAGAAATGAACCCTTTTGTCGCACGTTAAACATTCACAGGTGACAACATTTCTACAACTTCTTTAGATTCCTATATCTAACTATGATGTATTAGATGCCAGCGCAATCCAGGGGGACAGGAAAGCTGTTCATAACGGTATAACATATCATGTAAAAAAACCCTAATGCTTACAAAACCACTAGGCAGTAACTGAATGTGAACATTTTCCACTGAGAGCACAGGAAATAAATGTTGCGTTGTCTGCTAGTTGTGTGTAAACTGCAGATGCAGCCATGTAAAGAGGAGATCATTTGACTCCATTAACCTTTAACACTGTATATTTCCAATGGGATGACTAATAGGAAATTACCACCAAAAAATTCAGTTGGAGATTGTTTGGAAGCATTGGGGGGAAGATTAGACTATTGAATGGATTCAGGCCCGAAGCTGAGCTGCAGAATCTGGTGCGTCCTATATGCACTCAACTGCCCTTTCCATAGAACTTTAGTGCCATCTATTGAAAACTTGCTGAATAAAAGGGGATCAGGGCACCTATTGATCTGGATTCCAAACAAGCCAATTACTCAACAGGATTTTATTTTTTTTCATCCCAGGCTCTGCTGCGAGTCCTTCCACCTGCAGAAGAGCGTCCCTGTTCCTGCACACAGCGTACATCTGCACGCACTCCGCTGCTAATTGCTGCTAAATAGGAGCGGAAGGCAGAGGTGTCTATTTGCACACAGCGCTCTCATCTTACCGCATTCTCACAGCTACTGTAGGATGGCAGCTGACAGGGCTACTCTCCCTGTACACACAGCCCACTCATAGCACACTGCAGGCTAAGATAATGACAGGGGCACCATATTTACCTTCTTTCAGGAACTGCGAATGGATAACAAATATAAGAAAACAGCAGATCGCCGCTCCTGCTAGTGCCCATAAAGCTTTCAGGAGCTGCATGTCGTTTCCCAAATCAGCAAATACCCAGAAAGTAACACAGTGATTCCCCAGCACAGCGATGCATCCAGGGCTCCCAAGCCGCCAGGGTGACTGCTAAGACAGGAGCCTCCGGTAGCGCGGCGCTGGCTCACAGCACAGTCTCAGGCAGCATTCTCTGCGGGAGGGACGGAGGAGACAGGAAGCCACCAGTGATCCATGAATCAGCTTTCTGTTCCTCGGAGTTGGCCGGGAGACTGGACACGATTGCGCAATAAATGCGAGCCATCAATTATTTCCCCTCGTTCAATTCCTGCTCCTGCCCCCCATGCACGCTGCCCCCCTGGTTCTCCCTTCTGCCTCTGTCTCTGACTTGGGCTGGTGCTGTTCTATGACATTCCTCCCCCTTCTTTGCAGCAACTTGTCCGACACAGGTCTCTCCAGCAGCTGCTCCCTCCGAGGTCTTTTACGTGTTGCTCGGCAGGGGCTCCTGCACCATGGTGCTGCTGAGATGCCAGAGGTGGCAGCTACTCAGTGCTGTTCTTCCTTTCCAAATCTGTCCCTCCCTTCCACTGTGAAATTGTACCACTCCACTAGAACATGGGAGTTCCACTTCCACGACCACGTCTGTCTCCAGCCGCTTGTTTGGGGCTTGACAAGCCTTGTAGTGTCCCTTGGATTGATTGGGTTAGCTGGAGGAGCTGCCAGCGGGCTGCTTGAGTTCAGTGCTCATTCCGATGCAATGATCCAGTGAAGGGAAGGGCTGAGCTGTAGACATGCACAGTCCGCGCTGCAGCTGCAGCTTTGCAGAACCTCTGTCTGGTGCTGATTGCGGAGGCTGCGCTGCCTTTCCCTCCTGCTTTCTGGGAGGGAATATTTGATGTCGCTGACCTCCCTCGGCGCGTACACGGGCAGCGAGCTGGATGTTAATAGAGGTGTATTTATGTCGGTGCGGGGTTTATGTGCCGGAGGCTCAGTGCCACTGCCCGCTGCCTCCTTATTTAAACACTGCCAGAGCTCGCCTCAACTTTCCTCTGCTCGTCGCGTGACGTCACGGTGTGCCCCCTCCACAGCAGCACCCTCTCCCCCCCTCCACCCGATCAGTGACCCTCACCCCCTCCCACTGAGCAGTATAAGTAGTAGGGCTTTCCTCCCAGACACAGAGTAACCAGTATTCCCAGGAACTAAGGATGTGGTCATGCAGTACAGGAGATAGATAGATATATATATATATATATATATATATATATGTGTGTGTGTGTGTGTATATATATATATATATATATATAGTGTAGTCCCCGTTGACAAGCCGTTTCAGCGTATTTACACCGTTCCCCAGTAGTAATATTACCTACTGCCAGCGTCGCGTGTGATACATCTGGGCTGATTCTTACATTACATCAATAGTTTGCAGCACAATTACACATACGTACTGCATGGGTGTAAGCGTCGTTTTCCCAGCTTCTTAATGTGTTCTTAATGGTGCGGTCCTGAAAAATGTGCAATCCAAGAATCCCTTTTGTGTTTCAATGGGCAGCTTATCCTTGTTTTGTATGCTCGCTTTGTAATTAGGCTGTTATTCAGCGAGGTGGCCTGTATGTGTCTGTCTCACACACAGGCTCTCCTATTAATACACATATTATTCTCTGGTTGTCTTGGACACGTGAAGTAAAGAGAGACCTTTGAAGTCTGTAACAAATGCCGACGTGAAGTTTCTCAGTGGCTGTTGTGACTGTGAGGAGGGCTGCTGCGCCTGGTCCAGACTTCCTGGCATGTTAATCTTATGAAGATGGGCTCTCAAATACTACAGATTTCAATCCACTAGTTTTATATTTATTGCCTTTATGATAGACACCCCTTCTTATAGGTCAACATGAGCCAGATCTATTACTCATAGAATGTAATTCTTTTTATATTTTGATCTAAAGTATTTTAAAGTGAAAATGTCAAGGAATCCAAAGCACAAACATAAAAAGTCACAGTTTCAAAGTTTTTCCAAAACAAACGTGCACCACACTGCGAAGCTTATATAGGTTTTGACTAGATATATTAGTTCATGTCAGGTTGAAAAAAAAGTTATATTTATATGATTGCTTAGTGGCACCTTGCAACTCATGCACAAAAAATAAAATAAAACATCTGTGCAGTTTAATAAACCAATGGAACATTATAAATAAAGAGTCGAAGACTTCCTGCTTTATTGAGCCTTCAGGGGAACAATAAATTCATTTTGCAATTATAGGAACACGCTGTCACTTGTATTGTGTTGGTGTGAGACGCTCAGTTGGGAAAAAGCTGAGCTGTAACAGTTCCCCCACGCATGGATGCGCTGGACGTGATGTGTAGTGGTTTGGAGGTATAACAGGGTGTAGTAATTCCCCAGCTGAGTTTATCTGACGGAGCTGTCCACCGAAGCTGGTGCTGTAGTAATGAGTAACACTGAAAGTTAAGTGAGGCAGAATAACTAGATCTCTAGTCCTATCCTATACTTGCAGTATGGTAGAGTGCAATTCGGAAACATACTGTATATTGTGCAGGGTGCAAGTAGATTTATTTTTTTACACACACTGCACATAGCTGCCTATAGACTTTGCTCAGACACTCCTCTGCTATTGAACTAATATAGGAGATTTTTTTTTCTTTAATTACTACCTACTTAACTGCGCTGACCAAGGTGTCCCTTAACAGTCATATGAGTCTATTATATCTAGTATCTGAAAGCACGAGTTAACAATGGCATACAGTAGTAAAACAACTTTGGCCAGTTCTATTTCTTACTTCCTAACCAGCTGCAGCCTCGTGACTGGACTTCTGCAAGTGTTGTCTCATAAGAAATCAGTTCCTGCTTGTTGTCTGCATTACAATAGTGGCTACCACTTGGTATGCCTAAAGCATGATTTACATAACTGCCTGCAGGGACACAGCTTCCAGATCTAAGCTCTACTCCATCCAGCAGCTCCATCTCTTTATACAGAACATTTCCTTTACTTACTGGTTGTTTGACAGAGAGCAGAAAACCACAATACAATGAACCGTTTACAGCAAGTACTTCAGGTAAAATTCACATCACACAGTACACATTGCTTTTCTTGACCTCAGTTAAGCCCACAACAGTTAATCATAGTTGGAATAAATGGTTGACAAACACAATTAATATGGTAAAAACAAATCTCAGACTTTTGATACATCATTAGCATATTTAGGCCTGCTTGATTGGACTGTCCATCTAAATTGAAATACTTAGGACTTCGCTTAAGAACAAGTCATAAATTATTACCTCCATTCAGTATTTGGCAAAAGCTCATACAAATTAGTCATTAGCCCTTCGCCACCAGCGTTAGGCTACTTGCAACACAAAGTACTCTGCAGAGGAGGAAGACAGCACTGGACCTGATGTTAACTACTGTGTCATGAACTGATCACTCACCACTGCGGGTTCTGGGGTCCATCCATTGCTGGCACGGTTGCTTGCGGTGCTGTGCAGCCGTGTGGGGACACAACGTGATTGTTGGCAGAGGTGATGCAGGTTCTGGGGGCTGGGAGTGCGGGGACCGAATGGTCAGAAGCGCCTCTGTGTGTCTGCGGTATAGGAGGTGGCCATATTGGAGACCAAATGCAGCATCTGTGAGCAACTGTGAGCACTTGTGGGTGTTAGCCAATCCTGTGCTTGTGCTGCCTATAAGTAGGGTGGGATTATTTAACTCTTGGCCAGTGCTTTGTTGTAGCTACTCTGTACCCTAGCTCTGTGCTATCTCTGCGGATTTTTGTGTGATTCCAGTGGTCCAGATATCGCCTCTGCTCCCAGAAGTCTGCCTGCAGCCTCCGCTCCCAGAGGTCTGCCTGCAGCCTTCAACACAGCTCCCTGCTGTGCTGTCAGTCAATCGCTCTCCAGGTGGCAACAAGTGGATTCCTGGAGGTCCGTGAGAGGTTACCCTGTTCGTTCAGTGACTGCCTGCTATAATCACACAGCCTGTGGAAGCTTCTACTTAATCCTGGTCCTTGTTTATTCATCTCTCATCTTAACCCATTCTTTACTGTTGTCGTCTGCTACAGCTCTTCACAGTGTATCAAGTATAATCTTCACAACCTTCAAGTACTCCTTTCAGAATTTGTATCTACATTTTGCATTATTCAAAGACAATTCTTCACAGTTCTTCAGTTCAGCCTTTTTAGCTTCAGTAACAAGTCTTTACAGTTATTCATCTTTGTCTACAATCTCCAGTTAACACTTCTTACAGTTTGGCACCAATCATTGCTTTATATTGGACAATTCTTCATTAATCTTCAGGCACGTTTTATCTCATTTATATGAACATTTCTTGAATGCATCTTAATACTGATCCTGCTTATCTTTATGCCATTCCTTGCAATACGTCAGTTTATATATGGTGACTAATAATTGTCATTTAACTCCTTATTGGAATTGTTGTCTATTAATAAATATATGAAATGGCACTATCTTTGTCCTTCCTGTTTTCACCATACTGCAGCACCTACACCTTCGGTTGGTCCAAGGTTAACGGATTCACAAATTCAGTCGGTCCTGACATACTGGCAGTAGTATCATTGTGATACTAAATAAAATATGCTGTCAACAGTAAGTATCTGTGTTAAATTTAGCTTAGGTATCTATTTATAAAACTGTGAAAATTCCTTTATCATACTTCACCTCTGCTTAAATAACTATTCACAATATTCAAGGTGCGGTTTGCCACAGAGATTCTATTTCCCAAGTTACAGATAATGGGGTATATTCATGAAGCAGTGAAAAGGGAGGAGAAGTGAGCCAGTGGAGAAGTTGCCCATGGCAACCAATCAGCATTTAAGTAACATTTATAATTTGCATACTATACAATTGAACAGAGCAGCTGATTGGTTGTCAAGGGCAACTTCTCCACAGGCTCACTTCTCCACTCTTTGTACTGCTTCATGAATAGACTCCCACTTCCTCATACACAAGTATGGAGACAGAGATCCATCCACAATTTATAACACATTGGTAAGTTTACATTATTTTACTCTTTGGGAAAATCATAGCACCATTTCAGGATGGCATAACAAGTCTCATTGCAGGATTTACACAGAGAAAAGTCATGTCTTTCTTATTCCTACCAATCCTCAGTATTTCGCTCTGCCCCATTCAATGTATAGTGACCTTTCAATGCATTGTTCAGGGATCATCCTAATCCACTCTGCTATGTGCTTTAATGTACAGCAAAAGTTCATGGACAAGCCCCCTTTGTAGTTATTGAGATATTTCAACCTAGCCCTGGATATGGATAGAGCTACTAATCCTACAAGCAATACCTCATAGCCACATTTTAATATCACTAACCTATTCCTCTTTGATCACAGACTTTATAATCACATCAACAAAATAGATAAAGCATATTCAAAGCAATGTCTGGTTCTGCCATCTTTCAAGTTTACTGCTGTAAGAGTTGTACCTAGCAGAATTGTTTCATTTCCGTTGAGTTTCCCCTCATGTTAGAGGGACAGTAATTACTGTGTTGTGCTTATTGTTAGCATTCCTCTATTGGCACTCCACTCCCCCATTCCTTTGAGGGGACTTTGTTCCATCCATAGACTAGCTATGCTTTTCTGTGTTTGCAGTGCAGCAGCATCTAGAGCAAGAGGGAGGAAGCTGGAATGGGACACTGGCTACATTAAAATATGGATTGTAACTGGATGAATATCACCCAACCTGAGGCAGTTTATACTATATCATGCAGACAGTAGATCCCACAATAACATTCATTTTTGTTCCTCATATCTAATAGGACTGTGCTTCACCGACCGCCTATTTTTGGCTTTATTCAAAGGAGTGAGAGTACTTGAATTACATGATAACTAAATAAATTAAAACAGCAACATTATATGATAAGTAACATGGGCCACAATTAAGATGTCTTAATGATCAAATTTATAGTGTGATAATTAATGGACATCTCATCTACTTACCTGCGGAAATATCTGCTGGAATTATCCAATGTTATTCTTGCTGAGACAGCTCCGCAATACCAAGATGTCATCACCTCTGGGGTTGATGCATGTATAAGATCGATAGATGCACGGCCATTGGCTTTGGATCCCTCTCCAGGCCACTTTGTGGAATTCTAGTCAATAGGCTATACTGGCTAATGGCATCTAATGATGGCCTCAGCTTTTCTGCACAAGCTCTGGAAAGTTACGCTTTCTGGAGCTTGATGCATGCAGCCATATCGCAGCCCTATAGAAACCTATAGGTATTGCTGAGCCACGGGACCAAAGCATATGTTGGAGATATCTGCTATGTTTTTTTTATACATATTTGATTCCATATATGATGCAAGAACCCTCCAAAAATGAGAGTTTTCTAAGGATTTACAGCATTTTCCAATTAACACATCTTGCCCTAAATCTTTTGAAAAAAAAAAAAAAAGCCCTGAGTAGTGTATCTGCTTGAAGACGCTTCAAAGAAACATTTTCTGGGTCAAAGAGGAGCTAATATACAGTAGTTGTATTTTAGGCAGTCACATGTCATCCTTCACCTGATATTCAGTATCGGCTCATCTCTTGCCTGAAATGCTGTTTTAAGACTGTGACATATTTCTAGGCTAATCACAGTAGATGTAAAAGTCAACCTTTTTAAAATAGGGGATCATATGACCCATCATGAGGTTTTGTGTTGACATTGTGCACACAGCAGTTTTGTAGCCCTGTCATTCATTTAAAAAGAGAAAAATGAGCCAGAAAACCAGTGCACCAAGTGCATCACATATGTGAATATTATGTACTGTAAATGTGTTTAAAAGCAGCTGGCAGAGAAAGTAGTTATTTGAAAACATAATACTAGTGGAAGCACACTTTAACACAAAGTGTGAACCATTCTCTTCCACAAATCCTGTACTGTAAATTAACATATTGAGAACCAACAAAAAACAACTAATGTTCTTTCTGTACATGTAACAACCTAAGTGAGATATTGTCCAATATAATATTCCATATAAGTAACAAGTAGCAAATGTCATTATAGGGCTGATGCGTCACAGCTGTGATTATCACAAAGGAACTGACAAAAGGCCTTTACTAACACAGCTACATTTTTGCAGACACAATACAACAGAGAAGCAGCAACTACATATGTATGTAATCATTTACACCGCTAAGTACAATAACTGTGAAGATGTTAAAAGCAACACTAATAGCAGAAACAAACACATTGCATCATGAAAACTGGAGGTTTAAATTAAGCAGCAGGCAGAAGAACAATTTAAATAGAGTGTACTGTAGCTGTGAAATGCCCTGCTGTGGGTATATTCAACATGGAATTACTTTCTGTTCATTTCTTTCTCTTTGTCTTACACACCAGCACATTTATATGTAAAATAACCAAATCGCAGGAAATATCCAATTCCCAATTTAAATCAGATAAAATTATTACAAGAGATTATATTCCTGGCCACCTTAACTCTAAGTGAGAACTGAAATATGCAATAATACATTTGATAGCATTTACTCATATGAAACATCAGCATTTATATTTATGTAGATTTTCACCAAATTCAAGTGTAAAATTAGGAAATGAGTACAAAATTAACAAATTGCAATTCACCACTCACAGTTTCAAATATCGTTAGGACTGTGAATCGCTGTGCATCTAAGCAAGGGACAATGCATAATCTTCATACCGTTATCATATTTTAATAATCTTATGCATCAAGGGGCTGCAAAACTAGATACTGCCATGTGATACACACATAGCAAGCAATGCCTTAATTCCTGTACCCATTGGCTTTCCCAGATAGGATCATCTTGCTTTGGTGGCAAGCTAGGTACACCAAAACATACTGTTGCACATGACATCACTACAGTCAGGATTTCACATGAAGATTTTGATAACAATGTAAACAATTATCATAAAACAAAATATATAGGGGCCTATTTATCACCATCCGCATCCAGGATGCGGATGACAACTGATAAAATCGCCCAAACTCGCACTGCGATAATTGACTACATCGCAGGGATGTATCAATTATCGCATGCAGGGACAGAGCTTGCGGTCAAGCTCTGTCCCTGCGATTATACGCCGCAGCATCATCAGGGTATTTTTTTGAAAAAATACCCCGATGTCCTGCTGCGCATGCACCGCCCCTACTGACATTGCCACTACCGCCGCCGCACGGTCAACTCCCCCCCGTCGCGACTACCCCCGCGTGCCGTGGACTCCCCAGAAGTTCAACATACTTGCCAGTCTGTGGAGCCGGTCTGCGCTGCTCCTGCTGGGCTACTGGGCGCCGGATCCTGCGTGCTGCAGTGACCCCCGGTGCTGTAAAGTGCGCTGCCGTTTTGCAGCATCACTTTACTGCACCGGGGTCACTTTGCAGCACATGGGGGACCCGGCGCCCGGCAGCGCTCACCGGAGCAGCGGGCACCGGCTCCCTGGACAGGTGAGTGTGGGGCTGGTCTCTTCCAAGTGCTGCTGGGATTTCTAAGTGAGCTGGAAGCCGAGTGAAAAGGAGGAGCAGTGAGCTGGAACAACTGCAACTGCTAAGTGGAGTATAGGTGACGCAGGAGAGAGTACTACTGCTGCATAAAAGTGAAGGACCAAGAACCGCACAAAGATAGATAAGTATAAGCCAGCTTAATTATTGTATAAGTGATATTGCTTGTCTTCTATTTTTTATTTTTGCTGCTTTTTCTTTGAGTGTAACAGGGAGTTAGACCTTGCAAACAATATGGGAGGGGCTTTGATTGAGGACCTCACTCAGTGCATGTCGTGCAAGATGTATGCACACCTGGAGCTACCGGCCCAGTGTGAATACATCTGCACGAGGTGTGTGCGAACGGTTGCCCTGGAAGCCCAGGTAACTGATCTAGAGCAAACCGTTACGCGACTGAGGGAGATTCACAATCTCGAGCGTAGTTTAGACAGAACAGTGGAGGAGTTGCGGGAGGGGTCACTGGTAGAAGAGGATGATGATCAGGTAGCCAGTTGGGTCACAGTTAGAAGGAAGAAAAAGAGGGGGAGGCACAACATCTCCGAACTATCAAACCCGAACAAATTTGCCCGATTGGACGAGGAATCGGAGGATGATAGTGAAGAAATGACGGTACCGGAGGAGACTGCTCCCTCTAGCATCCAGAGGTGCGGTCCCTCTGGCGCGGTTGGGATAAAAGAAAGAGAGGTACCTAGTCAAATGGTGGTGGTAGGGGATTCTATCATCAGGAAGGCAGATAGGGCAATCTGCTACCGGGACCGTGATCGCCGTACAGTCTGTTGTCTCCCGGGTGCTCGGGTACGGCACATCGCGGACCGGGTAGATAGATTGTTGGGAGGGGCTGGCAAAGACCCGGCGGTCTTGGTGCACGTTGGCACCAATGACAAAGTTAGCGGAAGGTGGGATGTCCTTAAGAAAGACTATAGGGACTTAGGAAAGAAACTGAAGGCAAGGTCATCTAAGGTAATATTCTCGGAATTATTACCCGTGCCACGCGCTAGTCCAGGGAGGCAGAGGGAGATTAGGGAGGTAAATGTGTGGCTTAGGGATTGGTGCAGGAAAGAGGGGTTTGTGTTCCTGGAACACTGGGCGGACTTCTCAGTCAGGCGCCATCTCTTTTGTCGTGACGGATTGCACCTGACTGAGGAGGGGGCAGCGGTGCTGGGGGGAAGGATGGTTAGAAGGTTGGAGGAGATTTTAAACTAGGAGCCTGGGGGGAGGGTTTAGCTAGAAACTACGGGTCATGCAGTGAGATTAGTGGGGATGGCGGTAGTAAACGAAATGGGGGAGAAGTTGGGGGGAGGGTAAGAGCAGGCAGTAAGGTTACTAACATGGGTACTAAAAGGGATTTTACCAAAGCACTAACCAATGACGATTACAGGTCATCCTTGCCACATAAGGTGAAAGATGTCCCTAACGCAAGGGAAAATACTTATCTTAGTTGTATGTATGTAAACACCAGAAGCATTACTGGTAAAAAGGGTGAACTAGAAATACTTGCAGCAAGCAAACAGTATGATATTATAGGCATTACTGAAACTTGGTGGGATGAATCTCATGATTGGACAGTCAATCTAAAGGGCTATACACTGTTTAGGAGAGACAGACTAAATAAAAAGGGTGGAGGGGTGTGTCTGTACGTAAAGCCGTTTTTAAAACCTAATATATGGGAAGATATTCAGGAGGGGACTGTAGACACTGTTGAGACATTATGGGTAGAAATTGCATGCGGGAAAAAGGAACAAAAAAGTTAGTATTGGGTGTATGCTATAGGCCGCCTGGTATCAACGTATCTGATGATGAATTGTTACTAAAGCAAATTGAAAAAGCAGCAGGAGTAGGAGACATAGTAGTGATGGGAGATTTTAACTATCCAGAGATAAACTGGAAAAACGATTCATGTGATACTGCTAGGGGCAGTATGTTTTTAAACACACTAAATGATAACTACCTAGTCCAACTAATTGAGGAACCAACTAGGTACAATGCAATCTTAGACCTGGTATTAACAAACAATCAGGATTGGTATCGGGTATTATAGTAGGGGAACCCATAGGAAACAGCGACCACAATATGGTCACATTCAATATCAGTTTCTACAAACAGCCCTATACTGGCTCAACTAGGACTTTAAACTTTAGCAAAGCAAATTTTGAAAAGATGAGGGTATTTTTCAGGGATATTGAATGGGAAGGTTTGTTTTTAGGAAAAAATACTACGGAGAAATGGGAGGTATTAAAATTCCTGCTAGCTAAAAATACACTCAAATATATTCCTATGAGTAGCAAAAAAGGGAATAAAAATCATAAACCGATGTGGCTTAACAAAAAGATTAAGGAACTTATGGGCAAGAAAAGGCGAGCATTTAAAAAATACAAATCTGACGGGGAAGCAGAGTCATTTCAGCACTATAAGGAATGTAACAAAAATTGCAAAAAGGAAATAAGAGCGGCTAAAGTAGAAACTGAAAAACTAGTAGCAAAGGAAAGCAAAGCGAATCCCAAAAAATTTACATACATTAATAGCAAGAGATTAAAAAAGGAGAGTATAGGCCCTTTGAAAGACAAGTTGGGAGTCTTAAGCAAAAATGATAATGACATAGCGGACACACTAAATGAGTTTTTTTCAACAGTATTCACTAGAGATGACCCAATTCAGGGACTGACACACAATCTCAATAATGACAATATCACACTGATAGGTACTTATTTAAGCGAGGAAGTAGTCTGTGACCGATTAAAACATTTAAAGATTAATAAATCACCAGGGCCCGATGGTATTCATCCAAGGGTTCTAATGGAGCTTCACTCTGAACTGGCAAAACCGCTATCTTTGATCTTTGAGGATTCAGTTATATCAGTTATGGTTCCCAAAGACTGGCGTATAGCGGAAGTAGTGCCTATATTCAAAAAGGGAAGTAAAGCTGAACCAGGTAATTATAGACCAGTTAGTCTTACATCTATAGTGGGGAAAGTATTGGAAGGTATTCTAAGAGATAGTATTCAGAAGTTCCTTGAAACCAATAAGGTCATTAAAAGGAATCAACATGGGTTTATGAAGGACAGATCCTGTCAAACCAACTTACTTGGCTTTTATGAAACAGTAAGCGCAAACCTAGATCAGGGTAAAGACGTGGATGTAATCTTTTTAGACTTTGCCAAAGCGTTCGATACTGTACCACACATGAGACTTATATACAAGCTACAAGAATCAGGGCTAGGAAGCACAATATGCACTTGGGTCAAAAACTGGTTAGATAATAGGAAGCAGCGCGTTGTGGTTAATGGATCTTTTTCAACTTGGACTGAAGTGCTAAGTGGTGTGCCGCAAGGCTCAGTATTAGGACCGCTATTGTTCAATATTTTCATTAACGACCTAACAGAAGGTCTAGAGAGCATGGTGTCAATTTTTGCAGATGATACCAAATTGTGTAAGGCTATAAATACAGAGGAGGATGCCGAGTCTCTTCAGAACGACTTAGTTAAATTAGAAGCATGGGCAGCCAAATGGAGAATGCGCTTCAACACAGACAAGTGTAAGGTAATGCACTGTGGTAACAAGAACAAAAATTACACCTACCTACTAAATGGGGTAAAATTAGGGGATTCTGTACTGGAAAAGGACTTAGGTGTCCTCATAGATAGCAAGCTAAGCAGTAGTACCCAAAGTAGGACTGCAGCAAAGAAGGCTAATAAGATATTAGCATGCATAAAACGGGGTATTGATGCTAGGGACGAGAGTATTATACTCCCGTTATATAAATCACTAGTGAGGCCACACCTTGAATACTGTGTACAGTTCTGGGCACCGTACTACAAAAAGGATATCCTGGAGCTTGAAAAGGTACAGAGGAGGGCGACCAAACTAATTAAGGGCATGGAGACGATGGAATACAAGGAAAGGCTTTAAAGACTAGGCATGTTTACATTGGAAAAGCGGAGACTAAGAGGGGATATGATCAACATCTACAAATATATAAGGGGACAATACACAGAGCTTGCGCGGGACCTGTTTTTGGTTAGATCAACACAGAGGACTCGTGGACACTCGCTCAGGTTAGAGGAAAGGAGATTCCGCACAATACGGCGTAAAGGCTTTTTCACGGTAAGGACAATACGTGTTTGGAATTCCCTGCCCGAGGGAGTTGTAATGGCGGAATCTGTCAACACCTTTAAGAATGGGTTAGATAAATTCCTATTGGATAAGGATATCCAGGGGTATGGTGCATAGTCATGCATTATAGTTACTATAAATAGGGATAAAATGCAATGGCTGACAGCAGCATCAGTCAGAAATTTTAGTCAAATCATCATGCATAGGACACCACAAATAGGTTGAACTCGATGGACAATTGTCTTTTTTCAACCTCAGATACTATGTTACTATGTTACTATATATATATATATATATATATATATTTTACACTGTGATCAGCTTGTGTGTCCATCGGACACACATAGCTGATCACTATGCCAGGTCCCCGCTCAGCTTTCTCTGCCAGAGTCAGAGAAAGCTGGGCAAAATGGTACTTTTCGCAGTGCTGCCCTGTGAACTCGCCAGTCTGAGCTGGCGAGTTTATCACAGGGCACACTGCGGTATTTTTTAAAATTTTTATTTTTAGCAAATTCGGCTACATCACACTTCCCATTATAAGTATGGGGAATGCGATGTGGGTTACTAAAAAAAAGTGAATTAAAGGGTTTGGAGCAGTTGTTCATGAAAACTGCTCCAAATTCCCTTTAATACATTCAGGTGATACTAAGATAATGTGAAAAAAATGTGTTTTCACACCCTTTTCACATTATTTTAGTAAAAATATTTTAATAAATAGACCCCTTACTGTTTAGTATGTTATGGGGCCCATACTGTACATCTGCTATGGATTGTCCCAATTCCCTGTTCTTCCAACGCCAGGGTCGGGGAAATTGGAAATTCCACATGTTGGAATGATCAGGCTTAGCAAGTCGGGGATTTTTAACCTGTGCTTATGGTCCCACCATTAACTTTATTACCCTACATTGCAGAACATTAGCATTAGTCATAACACAGACTATGGCAGCTGCTAGCAACAATATATCCAGTAACATTACAGCTGGCAACATAGTATCATCCATGGACTGTTGATACACAGAGGTACATTTTCTAATGCTTCTAAACATGAAAGTGGTGGTGTTGTTCATAGAAACCAGATTTTGGCTAGAATGTCTCGATTATATTCTAGAAAATAGAGAGAATCTCATTGTTTGCTCTGGGCAACACTTCCACTTGCCTGTTTTAGAAGCTTTAGCAGGGTTGGACTGGCCCACAGGGGAACAGGGGAAACCACCGGTGGGCCCCACTGCCTGTGGGCCCACCTCCTCCTTTAAGGATTAGGTTCCAGGCTGTATCCTAGTGCACTTTAATTATACATTATACATATGTTACCTTATACTGCACAGAACTATGGGAGTCATTCCGACCTGTTCACATGCTGTTGTTTTTCGTAGCGCAGCGATCAGGTCACTACTGCGCATGCGTATGCACTGCAATGCACAGGCACGTCATACGGCTGCAAAGCGGATCGTTGCTGAGCGATGGATTTAACGAAGAATCCATTTGCACAGCCGATCGCAAGGAGATTGACAGGAAGAAGGCGTTTATGGGTGTCAACTTACCGTTTTCTGGGAGTTTTTGGGAAAATGCAGGCAGGTTCAAGCATTTGCAAGGCGGGTGTCTGAAGTCAATTCCGGGACCAGACAGGCTGAAGTGATCGCAGCGGCTGAGTAAGTTCAGACCTATTCAGAAACTGCACAAAATGTTTTTGCAGAGCTCAGCTGCACAGGTGTTCGCACACTTGCAAAGCGAAAATACACTCCCCTATAGGCGGTAACTATCTGATCGCAGCGCTGCAAAAAGTAGCTAATGAGTGATCAACTTGGCATGACCCCCTATGGGCCCAGCACATGCACTCTCTTACGGTTAGGTGGGCCTCTGTGGTGGTTGGCCACACCTCCACTATTGCCTGGCCACATCCTTAAGCATGGGCCCCTACCACTGTATTTCACCGGTGGGCCATTTTTGCCCTGGCCCGACACTAAGCTTTAGTAAATCTACCCCTTAGACTCTAGCAGCTGCTATCAACACAAAATACAGCATGTTGCTGTTAGCAACTTAATATCATTTAAGACAGTAGCCAAAACCTCATTGCACCCATAGCTTATATATTAACAAATGTTATTTACTAGATCAAAGACTTGCTCAACATCTGCATTGTATTGTTATTAACCTCCCTAAATTTCAAATTAATAAAACCTTATTTGAACTTTCTTATTATAAAAGACATTATACAGTATCATTTAATACAATACATGGATCACAGCCCACAATCTAGCTATTTAAATTTAAATTTTACTTACGCAGTATACAGCGCTAACTATATTTACTTTTACTTATTCATTGGAGATTTATAACTTGCTGAATTTCCATGATAGATGGCCAATCAATGTCTGCTGATCGTCATTTCTGATCACTGATCAGTGGATCACCTCAGAATCGGGGACTAGCGGTGCTGATGTAATGCAAAAAGTTTGATGAATAACATTCATTACTAATGACATAGGCTTGTTGTAAACACATTGACACATTTTCCCTGACATATGGGATCATTCTGACCCAATCGCACAATGCACTTATTCGCAGCAGTATGATTGGATCTGAACTGCGCATGTGCTGCGACCACAATGCGCAGGTGCCCAGTGACGGGAAACACCGGATAGCGTGGGACCTCACGAAGAAAGCGATCGCAGTGATGATCGCAAGGTGATTGACAGAAAGAAGGCATTTCTGGGTGGCAACTGACCGTTTTCTGGGAGTGCCGTGGAAAATGCAGGCATGTCCAGGCATTTGCAGGGTGGGTGTCTGACGTCAATTTCCGGGACCTGACAGGCTGAACTGGTCGCAGTGGCTGAGTAAGTTCAGAGCTACTCAGAAACTGCACAAAAACATTTTGCATAGCTCCCCTGCACAAGCAATTGCACACTTGCTATGCTAAATTACACTCCCCCATAGGCAGCGACTATCTGATTGCAAGGGTACAAAAAACTGCTACAGTGCGATCAACTCGAAATGACCCCCATAATTTCTTTTATTGCTTTATCGATCACTGAACAATTTTTTGACAATATGCAAGCATTGATTACCTTAGGATGTGGCAAAAATGTGCCCTTTTTCCAATTACTCTGGTTGTTATCATAATGAATTAACGGTGTATTACCACACTGAGATCAAATAAAATAAAAACAATATTCCCTTCATTATGTATAGTTGAATGCGGATGTGCTTTATGTTATGAGATTGTATTGTTTTCATTGTAAATAAAAATATATTTATTCATGATATTTAATTGTAGCCAAAAGTGCAAAATCTCTGGAAGGTAGTACTTTGATGATAAGGGCAATTGAAGTCCTAGACAATTTAGCATTTACCAAGCGCCCCCCGATATTGTATTGTGTCTATTTCTATAAGACCCTTACTAACTGGGGGGTTCATCAAAGCTGAAGCACTAGTGCTTTGCAGCAGTTATTATAATGTAAAAAATAAGGGCTTAATGAAAAGCAATACTAATGTGGCACTTGTGGAAAAAAATCAGTTAAAATTAGTTTGAATGTTTAGGCTTTTTTATTGAAAGAGTGATTTAAATACTGTGAGTGAGCCTGCAGCTTTGGCTACACCTGCTGTGTCCTAACTAGCCCTACATCTATCCTCCAATCAGCAGTCCGGGGTTCGGCAGTAGGTATATGCCTACTGTTTGTATGATGTTCCAAATATTATATCAATACTAGAGATGTGCAGCGGGCATTTTTCGGTTTTGTGTTTTGGTTTTGGATTCGGTTCCGCGGTCGTGTTTTTGATTCAGACGCATATTGGCAAAACCTCCCTTAAGAATTTTTATTGGATTTGGGTGTTTTTTTTTCATAAACCCCTCAAAAACAGCTTAAATCATAGAATTTAGGGGTAATTTTGATCCTATAGTATTATTAATCTCAATAACCATAATTTCCACTAATTTCCAGTCTATTCTGAACACCTCACACCTCACAATATTATTTTTAGTCCTAAAATTTGCACAGAGGTCGATGGATGACTAAGCTAAGCGACCCAAGTGGGCGGCACAAATACCAGGCCCATCTAGGAGTGGCACTGCAATGTCAGACAGGATGACACTTAAAAAAATAGTCCCCAAACATCACATGATGCAAAGATAATAAAAAAAGAGGGGTGCAAGATGGAATTGTCCTTGGGCCCTCCCACCCACCCTTATGTTGTATAAACAGGACATGCACACTTTAACAAACCCATAATTTCAGTGACAGGGTCTGCCACACGACTGATGCTGAAATGATTGGTTGGTTTGGGCCCCCACCAAAAAAGAAGCAATCAATCTCTCCTTGCACAAACTGGCTTTACAGAGGCAAGATGTCCACCTCCTCATCATCCTTCAATTCCTCACCCCTTTCACTGTGTACATCCCCCTCCTCACAGAGTATTAATTCATCCTCACTGGAATCCACCATCACAGGTCCCTGTGTACTTTCTGGAGGCAATTGCTGGTAAATGTCTCCACGGAGGAATTGATTATAATTCATTTTGATAAACACCATCTTCTGGAAGTAACCTCCAACACCGATCGCTGACAAGGTTACCGGCTGCACGAAACACTCTTTTGGAGTACACACTGGAGGGGGGGCAACTTAGGTAAAATAAAGCCAGTTTGTGCAAGGGCCTCCAAATTGTCTCTTTTTCCTGCCAGTATATGTACGGACTGTCTGACATGCCTACTTGGATGCTGCCACTCATATAATCTTCCACCATTCTTTCAATGGTGATAGAATCATATGCAGTGACAGTAGACGACATGTCAGTAATCGTTGGCAAGTCCTTCAGTCCGGATGAGATGTCAGCTATCGCTCCTGACTGCCCTGCATCTCCGCCAGTGGGTAGTTTTGGAAATTTTATCCTTTTCCGGGCAGCTCCAGTGGCGGGAGAAAATGAAGGAGGAGCTGTTGGCGAGTCACGTTCCGCTTGACTTGACAATTGTCTCACCAGCAGGTCTTTGAACATCTGCATACTTGTGTCTGCCGGAAAGAGAAATACAACGTAGGGTTTAAACCTAGGATCGAGCACGGTGGCCAAAATGTAGTGCTCTGATTTGAACAGATTGACCACCCGTGAATCCCACATGCCTAGCGGAATGGCTCCGTTTTAGCTCCTTCAATCTCTCCAGCTGCTTCTGCAAATGCCTGATGAGGGGAATGACCTGACTTAGGCTGGCAGTGTCTGCATTGACTTCACGTGTGGCAAGTTCAAAGGGTTGGAGAAACTTACACAACGTTGAAATCATTCTCCACTGCGCTTGAGTCAAGTGCATTCCCCCTCCTTTGCCTATATCGTAGGCATATGTATATGCTTGAATGGCCTTTTGCTGCTTCTCCATCCTCTGAAGCATATAGAGGGTTGAATTCCACCTCGTTACGACCTCTTGCTTCAGCTGATGGCAGGGCATTTTCAGGAGTGTTTGCTGGTGCTCCAGTCTTCCGCACGTGGTGGCTAAATGCCGAAAGTGACCCACAATTCTTCGGGCCACCGACAGCATCTCCCGCACGTCCCTGCCGTTTTAAAAAAAAATTCTGCACCACCAAATTCATTGTATGTGCAAAACATGGGACGTGCTGGAATTTGCCCACATGTAATGCACGCACAATATTGGTGGTGTTGTCCAATGTCACAAATCCCCAGGAGAGTCCAACTGATGTTCCTCAGTTTCTGTAAGAGGTTGTCAGCTGTGTGCCTCTTATGGAAAGCGGTGATACAAAGCGTAGCCTGCCTAGGAACGAGTTGGCGTTTGTGAGATGCTGCTACTGGTGCCGCTGCTGCTGTTGTTGCTGTGGGAGGCAATACATCTACCCAGTGGGCTGTCACAGTCATATAGTCCTTAGTCTGCCCAGCTCCACTTGTCCACATGTCCGTGGTTAAGTGGACAGTGGGTACAACTGCATTTTTTAGGACACTGGTGACTCTTTTTCTGACGTCTGTGTACATTCTCGGTATCGCCTGCCTAGAGAAGTGGAACCTAGATGGTATTTGGTACCAGGAACACACTACCTCAAGCAATTCTCTAAGTCCCTGTGAACTAATGGCGGATACCGGACGCACGTCTAACACCAACATAGTTGTCAAGGCACTTTGCAACAGGATGACTGCTGTGATATTTCATCTTCCTCGCAAAGGACTGTTGGACAGTCAATTGCTTACTGGAAGTTGTACAAGTGGTCTTCCTACTTCCCCTCTGGGATGACAATCGACTCCCAGCAGCAACAACAGCAGCACCAGCAGCAGCATTAGGCGTTACACTCAATGATCCATCGGAGGAATCCCACTTAGGAGAGGACTCGTCAGACTTGCCAGTGACATGGCCTGCAGGACTATTGGTGTTCCTGTCTAAGGAGGAAATTGACTTTGAGGGAGTTGGTGGTGTGGTTTGCTGGAGCTTGGGTACAAGAGAAAGAAGGGATTTAGTTGTCAGTGGGCTGCTTCCACTGTCACCCAAAGTTTTTGAACTTGTCAATGACTTCTGATGAATGCGCTCCAGGTGACATATAAGGGAGGATGTTCCTAGGTGGTTAACGTCCTTACCCCTACTTATTACACACAGCTTGACACCAGTTGTCCGCATTTCTGTTGAAATAATTCCACACTGAAGAGGTGATTTTTTTGTATTTTGACCAGGCATGTCAATGGCCTTATTCATCCCATGGACAACAGGTGTCTCCCTGTGTGCATGACTTAAACAAACCACCTCCCCATCAGAATCCGCCTTGTCAATTTCCTCCTCAGCGCCAGCAACACCCATATCCTCATCCTGGTGTACTTCAACAGTGACATCTTCAATTTGACTATCAGGAACTTGGCTGTGGGTGCTCCTTTCAGCACTTGAGGGGGCATGCAAATGGTGGAAGGATCCACCTCTTCCCTTCCAGTGTTGGGAAGGTCAGGCATCGCAACCGACACAATTGGACTCTCCTTGGGGATTTGTGATTTAGAAGAATGCACAGTTCTTTGCTGTGCTATTGTCAGCTTAACTCTTTTCATTTTTTTAGCAGGAGGATGAGTGCTTCCATCCTCATGTGAAGCTGAACCACTAGCCATGAACATAGGCCAGGGCCTCAGCCATTCCTTGCCACTCCGTGTCATAAATGGCCTATTGACAAGTTTACGATTCTCATCAGATGCTTTTAATTTAGATTTTTGGGTCATTTTACTGAACTTTTGTTTTTTGGATTTTACATACTCTCTATTATGACATTGGGCATCGGCCTTGGCAGACGACGTTGATGGCATTGAATCGTCTCTGCCATGACTAGTGACTGCAGCAGCTTCAGCACTAGGTGGAAGTGAATCTTGATCTTTCCCTATTTTACCCTCCAAATTTTTGTTCTCCATTTTTTAATGTGTGTAATTATATGCCAGTAACATATCTGGAATTAGACGGCAGTAATGTCTGGAATTAGATACCACTAGATAGAAACCAGATACCACTGTGACTGGAATGATGTTGGCCTATTCACAGTGACAGGACACTACCACAGCACCCTACAGCAGCAAGATGCAGCACAAGACACTGGACTTTTAGTAATGTACTGTAGTATACTGGTCACCACAATGCAGCACAAGACAATGAGTAGTGATACCGAGCACTGATGAGGATACTAGAACTGACACTGGGCAGCGAGAATAGAACTGGACTATTGTACTGTAGTATACTGGTCACCACAATGCAGCACAAGACAATGAGTAGTGATACTGAGCACTGATGAGGATACTAGAACTGACACTGGGCAGCGAGAACAGCACTGGACTATTGTACTGTAGTATACTGGTCACCACAATGCAGCAGCAAGATAATGAGCACTGATCCTGAGCACTGATGAGGATACTAGAACTGACACTGGGCAGCGAGAACAGCACTGGACTATTGTACTGTAGTATACTGGTCACCACAATGCAGCACAAGACAATAAGTAGTGATACTGAGCACTGATGAGGATACTAGTACTGACACAGGGCAGCGAGAACAGCACTGGACTATTGTACTGTAGTATACTGGTCACCACAATGCAGCAGCAAGACAATGAGCACTGATCCTGAGCACTGATGAGGATACTAGAACTGACACTGGGCAGTGAGAACAGCACTGGACTATTGTACTGTAGTATACTGGTCACCACAAGACAATGAGTATTGATACTGAGTACTGATGAGGATACTAGAACTGACACTGGGCAGCAAGAACAGTATTGGACTATTGTACTGTAGCATACTGGTCACCACAATGCAGCAAAAGACAATGAGTAGTGATACTGAGCACTGATGAGGATACTAGAACTGACACTGGGCAGCGAGAACAGCACTGGACTATTGTACTGTAGTATACTGGTTACCACAATGCAGCACAAGACAATGAGTAGTAATACTGAGCACTGATGAGGATACTAGTACTGACACTGGGCAGCGAGAACAGCACTGGACTATTGTACTGTAGTATACTGGTCACAACAATGCAGCACAAGACAATAAGTAGTGATACTGAGCACTGATGAGGATACTAGAACTGACACTGGGCAGTGAGAACAGCACTGGACTATTGTACTATAGTATACTGGTCACCACAATGCAGCACAAGACAATGAGCACTGATACTGAGAACTGATGAGGATACTAGAACTGACACTGGGCAGCGAGAACAGCACTGGACTATTGTACTGTAGTATACTGGTTACCACAATGCAGCACAAGACAATGAGTAGTAATACTGAGCACTGATGAGGATACTAGTACTGACACTGGGCAGCGAGAACAGCACTGGACTATTGTACTGTAGTATACTGGTCACCACAATGCAGCACAAGACAATGAGTAGTGATACTGAGCACTAATGAGGATACTAGAACTGACACTGGGCAGCGAGAACAGCACTGGACTATTGTACTGTAATATACTGGTCACCACAATTAACCAGCTAGACAATGAGCACTGATCCTGAGCACTGATGAGGATACTAGAACTGGCACTGGGCAGCGAGAACAGCACTGGACTATTGTACTGTAGTATACTGGTCACCACAATGCAGCACAAGACAATGAGTAGTGATACTGAGCACTGATGAGGATACTAGAACTGACACTGGGCAGTGAGAACAGCACTGGACTGTTGTTCTGTAGTATACTGGTTACCACAATGCAGCACAAGACAATGAGTAGTAATACTGAGCACTGATGAGGATACTAGTACTGACACTGGGCAGCGAGAACAGCACTGGACTATTGTACTGTAGTATACTGGTCACCAGAATGCAGCAGCAAGACAATGAGCACTGATCCTGAGCACTGATGAGGATACAAGAGCTTACACTGGGCAGCGAGAACAGCACTGGACTATTGTACTGTAGTATACTGGTCACCACAATGCAGCAGCAAGACAATGAGCACTGATGAGGATACTAGAACTGACACTGGGCAGCGAGAACAGCACTGGACTATTGTACTGTAGTATACTGGTCACCACAATGCAGCACAAGACAATGAGTAGTGATACTGAGCACTAATGAGGATACTAGAACTGACACTGGGCAGCGAGAACAGCACTGGACTATTGTACTGTAGTATACTGGTCACCACAATGCAGCAGCAAGACAATGAGTAGTGATACTGAGCACTGATGAGGATACTAGAACTGACACTGGGCAGCGAGAACAGCACTGGACTATTGTACTGTAGTATACTGGTCACCACAATGCAGCACAAGACAATAAGTAGTGATACTGAGCACTGATGAGGATATTAGAACTGACACTGGGCAGCGAGAACAGCACTGGACTATTGTACTGTAGTATACTGGTCACCACAATGCAGCAGCAAGACAATGAACACTGATCCTGAGCACTGATGAGGATACTAGAACTGACACTGGGCAGTGAGAACAGCACTGGACTATTGCACTGTAGTATACTGGTCACCACAATGCAGCAAAGACAATGAGTAGTGATACTGAGCACTGATGAGGGTACTAGAACGGACACTGGGCAGCGAGAACAGCACTGGACTATTGTACTGTAGTATACTGGTCACCACAATGCAGCATCAAGACAATGAGTAGTGATACTGAGCACTGATGAGGATACTAGAACTGACGCTGGGCAGCGAGAACAGCACTGGACTATTGTACTGTAGTATACTGGTCACCACAATGCAGCACTGATACTGAGCACAGATATTGAGCTGATATTGAGCTTTCCATTCAGAGAACATAGCCACGTCCTTTCCGCTCAATCTACAATGCACGAGTGAAAATGGCAGTGACACGCGGCTCCGAATCTCGCGAGAATCCGACAGCGGGATGATGACATTTTTCCCCATTCAGGTTTTCCGAGTAAGGCGGGAAGAACCAAGGCTGCCTCGTACCCGTGTAAACCACATGAAGTTCTTGGAGAACCGAACCCGCTCATCTCTAATCAATACTGTAAAACATTGCAATGTATTAGAGTCCTTGATCAACTATGTTTTAATGATTTCTAACATTAATGCTGGGCACACTAGAAATCATTGTTAATGATGTGGCCAATTCTGATGTATCGATGGATCAGATCAACACTTAGATTAAATCGTCCAATGTTTATGCACTGTGGGCCTTACTCAGGTTTGTTAGCAAACCAAAAAAGTTAGCACTTGGGCAAAACCATGTTGCACTGCAGGTGGAGCAGATAAAACATGTGCAGAGAGAATTAGATTTTGGTTGGGTATGTTCAAACTGAAATCTAAATTGTAGCATAAAAATGAAGCAGCCAGTATTTACCACCATACACAGAAACAATATAACCTAACCAAATCTAAATATATTTGCACATGTTACTGTACATCTGCCCCACCTTCTGCAAAACCATGTTGCACTGCAGGTAGAGCAGATAAAACATGTGCAGAGAGAATTAGATTTTGGTTGGGTGTGTTCAAACTGAAATCTAAATTGTAGCATAAAAATGAAGCAGCCAGTATTTACCACCATACACAGAAACAATATAACCCAACCAAATCTAAATATATTTGCACATGTTACTTTACATCTGCCCCACCTTCTGCGCAACATGGTTTTCCCCAACTGCTAACTTTTCTGGTTTGCTAACAAACCTGAATAACCCCCTATGTGTCTGATGATGCACGCTCCCGAGGGGCCCCCATACTTTAATGCCAGCTGATTAAGGGAGAAGAGGAGGTGGGGTCTGAGTAGGGATCGGAGCTACAGAGCACTGTGCCAGCAGCAGAAGCACCTGCAACAGCAAGGGAGCGAGTAGGGGGAGGAGCTGCTCACAGTCCCAGAGTGGTGAGGAATTTCCCCAGCAGCCATTTATCTATATACAGTATGTATATATATACCTGTAGGTGTTTTACTGTATATATGTATGTGTATGACCAGGGCCTGCGCTACCATTAGGCAGCTTTAGGCAGCTGCCTATGGGCGCTGACCAATGGGCGGTGGCGCTGCACGCTGCCGATGTACATAGCTTCCTTTATTCCCTTTGCTCAGCTGGGCTCCTCCTCTTCCTTTATTGACTGAGGAGCAGGGATGCCGTAGCTGCACAACTGATATCAGCTGATACGGCACTGAAGTCAGCGTTACATGGGTAAATGTTGCGTAACCCATCGGGTGATAAGCAGGGCGGCTCTTCTGAAAGCTGCTGACTGCTCCACGCTCTGTCTGTAATCCCTCCTCTTCACTGCCCACCCGTCTTTCCACTATAGAACCCAGCATATTCCCGCCCTGCACCACGACATCACCCTTGTTAATGTTACCTGACGCCACCCCTCCCGCAGTTGCATCCCACTTTTTACTTGCCCCCTTCTCCTGTGATGTCATGCTGCGAATGCATCCTGCTTTATACCTGCCCGCGCATACCGCAGTTCCATCCCGCTTTTTACCCGTCTCCCGCGATTGCATCCCACTTTTTACCTGCCGCTGCCTCCCACTTTTTACCTGCCTCCACCTCCTGCGATTGCATCCTGCTTCTTACCCACCCCCACCTACTGCAATTGCCTCCCGCTTTTCACCTGCCCCCACCTCCCGCGATTACATCCCACTTTTTACTCACCCCCCACCTCCTGCGATTGCATCCCGCTTTTTACCAACCCCCACCTCCACCTCCTGCGACTGCATCCCGCTTTTTACCCACCCCCACCTCCTGTAATGGCATCCCACTTTTTACCCGCCCCTGCCTCCTGCGACTGCAGGGATGCAGCAGCCACCCAACTGTTATCAGCCAGCACGGCACTGATGTCAGTGAAATATGTGTAAGTGCTATGCAACCTATCTGACTACTGACTGCCCCCTGCGATAGAATCCAGCTTTTTACTTTTCCCCCGCCCCAACATGTTAGCTTGTTAGCTGCCCCTCTCCCGTGATTGCCTCCAGCATATTACACATACACAACCCCCCTCCGCGATTGCCACCGCATGTCCATCATCCATGCTCCCCCACCCCTTACACACACACACACACACACACACACTGCAGCTTGCCACAAAATGTCACGTCTAGTGGGCTTTTTGCATTAAGTTTTTTTTTGTCTGATTTTCATGGGGAGGGGGTGGCATGCAATAGGCCAGCGGTGGCCAACCTGTGGCTCTTGAGCCTCATGCGGCTCTTTCTTTATTAAAATGTGGCTCCCGACACTCGAAGTCACGTGACCACAACAGATCCAGAAACTGCTGCACTCCAGCCAGACAGGCAGCAGCAGCACTACGGAGACTGAGAACCAAGAGAGCCAGATACTAGAGGTGAGACACCCACTGGCAAACAGAGGACACATAAGGGGGAACTGTAGTGACACATGAGGGTCCCGGCAGGAGTGACTCAGGAGAGTGCTGCAGGAGTGACTCATGGGGGAGCTGGCTGTAGTGACATACTGTAGGTGTGTGCTAGCAGGAGTGACACATGAGGGTCCCGGCAGGAGTGACTCAGGAGAGTGCTGCAGGAGTGACACAGGAAGTAGCTGACTGAAGTGACACAGTAGGGTATGTGGAAGTGGCTTTTTAAATGTATTTTATGTTGGATCTGGCTTTAAAAATGTATTTTATGTGGATCTGGCTTTTTGAATGTATTTTATACCAGAGGTGTGGCCTAGCAGGCACAAGGCCACACCCCATTTTTGAATGTGCGCCTGTGGCTTGATGTTGGCTCTTTGACGTGCCTAACAAGATTTTTTTGATCTTTATTTCTGACTGGTTGGCCACCCCTGCAATAGGCATTTAGCCTAGGGTGCCGAGATACCTTGCACTGGCCCTGTGTATGTCTATTCATGTGACAGAACTGTACGTATGAATGTATGTGACGGTATGTATGTGTGTGTCTGCATGTACAGTGCATCCGGAAAGTATTCACAGCGCTTCACTTTTTCCACATTTTGTTATGTTACAGACTTATTACAACATTTTTTTTTGTGATTATTGCAAATTTATTACAAATAAAAAACTAATAAATCACATGTACATAAGTATTCACAATCTTTGCCATGAAGCTCAAAATTTAAGGGGAATCCTGTTTCCACTGATCATCCTTGAGATGTTCCTACAGCTTAATTGGAGTCCACCAGTGGCAAATTCAGTTGATTGGACATGATTTGGAAAGCAACACACGTGTCTATATAAGGTCCCACATTTGACAGTGCATGTCTGAGCACAAACCAAGCATGAAGTCAAAGGAATTGTCTGTAGACCTTTGAGACAGGATTTTCTTGAGGCACAAATCTGGGAAAGGTTACAGAAAAATATCTGCTGCTTTGAAGGTCCAAATGAGCACAGTGGCCTCCATCATCCATAGATGGAAGAAGTTCGGAAACACCAGGACTCTTCCTAGAGCTGGTCGGCCGTCTAAGCTGAGCAATTGGGGAAGAAGGGCCCTAGTCAGGGTGGTGACCAAGAACCTGATGGTTACTCTATCAGAGCTACAGCTTTCCTCTGTGGAGAGAGGAGAACCTTCCAGAAGGACAACCATCTCTGCAGCAATCCACCAATCAGTGCCGTAACTAGACATTTTAGCGCTGTGTGTAAGAAACAGAATTGGCGCCCCCCAATAATTAAAATAGGGCCAGTGCGTGCCTAAAATAGAGGGGTGTGACTTTGTGGGGAAGAGGTGGGGTGTGGCCACAAAATAATACCAATTCATATTACGCTGCACAGTAGTCTACATTATTCAAATTACACTGCACAGCAGTGCCACTTACAAACAGGTAGAGCCCCCTTTTACACATCACTTCAGGTAGAGCCGCTATCACACATTACGGCAGGCAGAGCTTCCTTTTACACATTATGGCAGGTAGAGTCCCCCTTATATATGTTACGGCAGGCAGAGCCCCCTTTTACATGTCACGGCATGCAGAGCTCCCTTTTAGACATTACCAAAGGCAGAGTCCCCTTTTACACAGTACCGCATGCAGAGTCCCCTTTTACACAGTACGGCAGGTAGAGTCTCCTTTTACACATTACAGCAGGTAGAGAGAGGGAGAGAGAGATAGGGTTGGGAGGGAGAGAGAGAAAGAAAGTTGGCAGGTAGAGAGACTGAGATAGAGTGGTGGGAAGGAGACAGAGAGAGAGGGGCAGGAGGGGGAGAGATGATGGCTGGAGTGCAGGCAGCCATGGCGGCAGTGGGGGTTGTCCCTGTGCTGGTGACGGCTGTTGCTGCATCACACTATGGAAACAGAGCTGCTGCTGGAGTTGCTGTCACTCCGTCCTCTTGTCATTCCCTGAAGAGCGCAGATGCATACTGCTGCCGAAACCTGCGGGGTGGGGGAGGTGGTGCCAGGTTCCCTCTTAGATGACTGACACTTAAATAAAATAGTCTGGCAGTCATGGTAAGCTGGACGAGAGGGGTGGAGCACACGAGGGACCACAGTCTGTCTACCCAGTCTGCTGTAATGTGCACCTTCCTTTACTGTACCCATCTAATTCCCATCACTACTCTCAATATGTGACTATATTCTTTTCTCCTCCCTCAACACCAGCCTCTATATTTTTACTTCCTCTTTAGTTACCTTATTCCCCATCTAGTCCCATTTTACCTGACTACAACTACCCCCCTCATTACCATCACCCTCTTCTTTACCATCCCTTCTTCATTTCTCTCCCTCTTTAACAGCATCAGCAGTTTTAGCATCTCCCCATGTACTTCCCTTATTGTTTCTTTCTTCAGCTTTCTTCCCTCCATCAGTGATAGTGAAATAGTAGCTCGCCTCACACAGACAGTGTTGCCCACTTCAGCCCAAGATAGGATACCGCAGAGTCAGTAATAGGTTCCAGAGGCAACTGATGGAAGTTTGACAGAGCTGGTTCTAGAGCCCTGTAGAGCCCCTTAAAAAAATCTATACTGTTTTTTGAGTGTAGTACATAAAAATAAACCTTACCTATATGGTGGTTTTTCTGCAACGCGGAACCTTTGAAGAAATTGATCCTCCATGGGAAGACGTCTTCAGTCACTATTCATGCAGGAGATCACATGGTTCGGGAGACGCCTGTTTGTGTAGGAATATAACCAATGTCATCCTCATATAACAGAGGTTCAACGAGATTCGTACCCTCTGTGTTAATACCTGCCCCGTGTCCCCAATCTCCTGCCCCTCCAGCCTCTTGCCTAGTCTTTTTAGTCTTGCCTTTCCTGCTAATACCCTGTCACTCATCTCCTGCCATCACTCCAGCTTCCTGTAACTGCATTCCCATGTCCCCATGTAACTGCATTCTCTTGTCCCCATGTATCTGCAGCCATCCTGTCCCCATGTAAATGCACTCCCCCTGCCTTCATGTAACTACACCCCCCTCCTGACCCCATGTAAATGCACCCCCCGGTCCCCAAGTAAACGCAGTCCCCCCTCCTGTCCCTATGTAAATGCACTCCCCTGCCCCTATGTAAATGCACCCCCCTGTCCCCAAGTAAACACACTCCCTCTCCTATTCCCATGTAACTGCAGCCATCCTGTCCTCATGTAAACGCACTCCCCCTGCCCCCCATGTAAATGCACCTCCCTCCTGTTCCATATAAATGTACCCCCCCATCCCCAAGTAAATGCACTCCCCGCTCCTGTCCCATGTAAATACACTCCCCTGCCGCCATGTAAATGCACCCCTCTGTTCCCAAGTAAACGCACTCCCCCCTCCTGTCCCCATGTAACTGCAGTCATTCTGTCCCCATTTAAATGCACTCCCCATGCCCCCAAGTAAATGCACCCCCCTCCTGTCCCATGTAAATGCACCCCTCTGTCCCATGTAAATGCACTCCCCTGCCCCCATGTTTATGCACCCCCCTGTCCCCAAGTAAACGCCCTCTCCCATCCTGTTCCCATGTAAATGCACTACCCCTGCCCCCATGTAAATGCACTCTGCTGCCCCCATGTACACACACACCCCTGTCCCCATGTAAATGCACTCCTCAAGCCCCAATGTAAATGCACCCCTTCCTGTCCCCATGTAAACGCACTCAGCCTGCCCCCATGTAAATGTACCCCCCTGTCTCCATGTAAATGCACCACTCTGTCCCCTGTGACACCCCTCCAACTTCCATCTGTCTCGGGCAGCCTGCATGCTCCTCTAGTCTGTGCACTTTGACACTGGCTAGTGGTGCTGTGCTGAGCTGGGGCGGGCTGTGGCTGGGCAATGCAGCTGAAGTGCCTGCAGCTGGAGTATGCTGGCGGGTCCTCTTTGCCCCATACAGCGGAGCTGAGGTGGCCTGTGGTGGGTAAATTCTGTCATGTCCTCCCCGCTCCGACGCTCCATGCAGTGGAGCTGAGGCAGCCTGTGGCGGGGAAATGTTGGCGGGTCCTTCCTGCTTCGATGCTCCGTACAGTGGAGCTGAGGTGGACTGCGGCTGGTTGGGACTGCAGCCAGCTTGCCCACCACACTCCGGCACTTTAGTGCTTGACGTCATGGCGCTGCATTAACTGTGCTATACGCGCAGCGCTCCTCTGTGAAGGGAGCCTGCAATTTCAGCAATGTCACTCCGAAGGTACTGATTTGCTAAACAGGGCAGTGATAGTGCGCTCTGCAGGCCTCTGAGCTGTGTGTGAGGCACCACATGCACACACCTAGTTACGGCCCTGCCACCAATCAGACCTGTATAGTAGAGTGGCCTGACGGAAGCCACTCCTGAGTAAAAACCACATGGCAGCCAGCCTGGAGTTTGCCAAAATGCACCTGAATGACTCTAAAACCATGAAAAACAAAATTCTCTGGTCTGATGAGGCAAAGATTGAACTCTTTGGCGTAAATGCCAGGTGTCATGTTTGGAGGAAACCAGGCACCGCTCATCACCAGGCCAATACCATCCCTACAGTGAAGCATATTGGTGGCAGCATCATGCTGTGGGGATGTTTTTCAGTGGCAGGAACTGGGAGACTAGTCAGGATAGAGGGAAAGATGAATGCAGCAATGTACAGGGACATCCTGGATGAAAACCTGTTTCAAAGCGCTCTTGACCTCAGACTGGGGTGACGGTTCCTCTTTCAGCAGGACAACGACCCTAAGCAGACAGCCAAGATATCAAAGGTGTGGCTTCAGGACAACTCTGTGAATGTCCTTGAATGGCCCAGCCAGATTCCAGACTTGAATCCGATTGAACATCTCTGAAGAGATCTGAAAATGGCTGTGCACCGACATTTCCTATCCAACCTGATGGATCTTGAGAGGTGCTGCAAAGAGGAATGGGTGAAACTGGCCAAAGATAGGTGTGCCAAGTTTGAGTGCTGCCAAAGGTGCATCAACTAAGAATTGAGCAAAGGCTTATGTACATATGATTTCTTAGTTTTTCATTTTTAATAAATTTGCAAAAATCTAAAAAAAAACTTTTTCCATGTTGCAATTATGGGGTATTGTGTGTAGAATTTAGAGGGGAAAAAAACTGTATATGTATATGTGTGGGCTGCAGTGTGTCGCATGGAGGAAAGTTAGGGAGGGAATAATCTGCCCTGCTATTTGCACAAGGGAGGGTCCAGCCAGCAGCTGCATAAGGGATGCACACACCCTGCAAAACATAAAATGGGGGTGTTATTTGTGACTACGTCCCCTTTTCATGTACGCACTGAAGGCTTTTACACAATCACCCGATCCCTGCATCCCAAATCTTGCTCTTTAGGGCCCGAGTCTTAGGTGCCCAGGGCCCTTCAAGCCCTAATCCAGCTCTGCTATGGGGGCTGCTGTCAAAATTTAACGGACCATTTGCAGTTTCTTCGTCTTACATTTGAGTGATACTTAATATTTGCGTATATCCCCCGAAAATAGCTGTTTTTGGGGAATATGCCTCAAATACTTAATGATGAATAGGCCCCTGACTCCCACTGTCTGCCTCTGCCTATGGCCTGTCACCAGCATCAGAAATCAAGGTCTTTAAGGCGAAGTGCATCTCTAGTGGCAAGTAAGTTCAGACAGTGGCTGGGGGATAGGGCTTTGTCCTTCAGGCTACGGTGCTCCTGGCAGCAGCCCTGTCAGCCCTTGCTTTCAGTTGCCCCTGTGAAATTCAAGAAAGATCTATCAGTCTGTGAGGCAATCACTCTAGGGGGACATTTGCTAAGATGGGAGTTCTATTTAGGATGGGGTGTTGCCCATAGCAACCAATCAGATTACAGGTATTATCTTCTAGAAGGTGCTAGATAAATGAGAAGTAGAATCTGATTAGTTGCTATGGGATGGGATATCTTAAATAGAACTCCCATTTTAGTAAATTTACCCCAAGCTGAGACAACTTTGGCCAATTGATAATATCCAATGTGAATTGGCAGACTAAGGGGTACATGTACTAAGCAGTTATAAAAGTGGAGAAGTGAGGCAGTGGAGAAGTTGCCCATGGCAACCAATCAGCATTTACGTAACACTGGTAATTTGCATACTATAAACGTATACAGAGCAGCTGAATGGTTGCCATTGGCAATTTCTCCACTGGCTCACTTCTCCACTTTTATCACTGCTTAGTACATGTCCCCTTTAGGGTGTGTACACACGGTGAGATTCTTTCTTACGATTCTGACTATATAGCCAGAATCGTAAGAAAAGTTAGTGCAGATCGCAAGGTGAAAGTCACCTTGTGATCCCGATTCGATGCCGATGCGAGGTCGGCATCGCAAGAATAGATAGACTGTGCAGGAAAGTCAATTTTGACTATCTCTATAGAAGAGATAGTCAAAATTGACACTTAGCCAAAATCGCACATAGTCAGTATTGCAAGCACACTCATTATGTGCTTGCGATACTATGTGCTGACCTAGCCCTTGTCGCATAGTGAGAATCGGGCATAGCCCGAATCTCACCGTGTGTACGGGCCCTTAGATTTAAAGTTGCTAGAGGAGATGTAGTAATATGTTAATGTATTTTCATTATCTATGGTAATATTGTATGCTTTTATGTGTTCATAAACATTATGCTATAAATCCAAACTTTGTAGAATGAAGTGTATTTTGCATTAGAATGTGTAATGTGTCCTTATTCAGAACCTCAGTACTGCATCTTTCCTGTGTCTGCCCTCAGTGCTTGGTATGCTGCTTTGGCCTAGTACAAAATGTCTGTTTGTAAGAGTAGTTCCGAATAAAAGCCATTTATTAGTCTATAAAAGACTAAACATTTATGATTAGTTTCAAGTAATTTTTATAGTGCAGTTAGTGGATAGCAAATTGCATTTATATGGCTGCATAGTGAGACATTTGTTTTAATCATGCAAAATGACATCTGCCTTTTAGTCAAGATTCAATTTCTATGGTCCTAATATTGAAATCCCCTTCAAAGTTTTATTTCTGCCATTCAAAAACATCAGAAATTTTAGGTCCACTCTGATTTGTTTTCATTTGGAAAATAATACTGATTTTGTAAGGCACACAATACCAGCAGGTTTGACAATGAAATCTAAACAGCAATAACATTAGATGCATTTAATATTATTGGCGTTACCATTTTTGGCTTAGACCCACTGAATCAGCCAGGCCACTGCTTAGTAAAAATAGCCCTAGTTGTATTTGCATATTCCATGGTCCTCAGAACAAAGACCTTTCTGGCTTTAACGCTCCACTTGTAACTTTAGAGATGTGCGGCAGGCACTTTTCGTGTTTTGTGTTTTGGTTTTGGTTCTGGTTCTGGTTCCATGCTCGTGTTTTGGATCTGGATTGGTTTTGCCAAAACCACCCTTTCGTGTTTTGGTTTTATATTTGGATCTGGATGATTTTTGGAAAAAAAACACATAAAAACAGCTAAAATCACAGAATTTGGGGTAATTTTGATCCTACGGTATTATTGACCTCAATAACATTAATTTCCACTCATTTCCAGTCTATTCTGAACACCTCACAATATTGTTTTTAGGCCAAAAGGTTGGCCTAAAAACAGGTGGCTGTATGACTAAGCTAAGCGACACAAGTGTGCGGCACAAACACCTGGCCTATCTAGGAGTGGTACTGCAGTTGCAGACAGGATGACACTTAAAAAAACTAGTCCCCAAACAGCACATCATGCAAAGAAGTAAAAGAGGTGCAATGAGGTAGCTGTATGACCAAGCTAAGTGACACAAGTGTGCGGCACAAACAACATGGGACATGCTGGAATTTGCCCAGATGTAATACATGCACAATATTGGTGACACAGGAGAGCATATCCCTAAACCACACACACACACACACACACACACACACACACACACACACGGCAAAGCCTGTAAAATTAATTTGGATAAAAATATAAGTAATGTATATAACCCTTTTATTTGGAGTAAATAATATACAGCACAAGACACCACCACTGGACTGATGCAGCACAAGACAGCACCACTGGACTGGACTTATACAGCAGTACCACTGGACTGGATTTATACGGCAGTATCACTGGAATTACATAGCAGTGTCACTGGAATTATACTGCAGTACCACTAGACTTATACACCAGTACCACTGGAATTATACGGCAGTATCACTGGAATTTTATGGCAGTTTCACTGGAATTATATGGCAGTACCACTGGACTTATACAGCAGTACCACTGGACTTGATTTATATGGCAGTATCACTGGATTTATACACTAGTGCCACTGGAATTATACGGTAGTATCACTGGAATTATAAGACAGTATCACTGGAATTATACAGCAGTACCACTGGACTTATACGGCAGTACCACTGGACTGGATTTATACGGCAGTATCACTGGATTTATACGCCAGTATCGCTGGAATTATACGGCAGTATCACTGGAATTATGGCAGTACCACTGGAATTATACGGCAGTACCACTGGACTTATACGGCAGTACCACTGGACTGGATTTATACGGCAGTATCACTGGATTTATACGCCAGTATCACTGGAATTATACGGCAGTATCACTGGAATTATGGCAGTACCACTGGAATTATGGCAGTACCACTGGACTTATATGGCAGTACCACTGGACTGGATTTATATGGCAGTGTCACTGGACTTATATGCCAGTACCACTGGAATTATACGGCAGTATCACTGGTATTATACGGCAGTACCACTGGACTTATACGACAGTACCACTGGACTGGATATATACAGCAGTATTACTGGACATATACAGCAGCACAGGGAAACCACCACTGGACTGATGCAGGACAACACAGCACCACTGCAGTGGACTGGAGTTATACAGCAGCACTGGACATATGGCAGCAGAGGACACCACCACTGTGACTGGACTGATGCAGCACAATACACTACCACTGTACTGATGCAGGACAACACAGCACCACTGCAATGGACTGGACTTATACAGCAGCACTGTACATATGGCAGCAGAGGACACCACCACTGTGACTGGACTGATGCAGAACAATATACCACCACTGGACTGATACAGCACAACACAGCACCACTGGACTGGACTTATACAGCAGCACTGGACATATGGCAGCAGAGGACACCACCACTGTGACTGGACTGATGCAGCACAATACAGCACCACTGAACTGATGCAGCACAACACAGCACCACTGGACTGGACTTATACAGCAGCACTGGACATATGACAGCAGAGGACACCATCACTGTGACTGGACTAATGCAGCACAAGACACTACCACTGTACTAATGCAGGACACTGAGGATGGAGACACATCCTTTCGCTACACTCTCCAATGCCGGAGTGAAAATGGCGGCAATGCACGGCTCCTTATATGGAATCCAAACCCTGCAAGAATCCGACAGTGGAATGATGATGTTTTGCCTCGTTCTGGTTTCCGAGTCAGGCGGGAAAATCCGAGCCTGGCTCGGATCCGGGCTCGGGTAGTGAAGTACAGGGGGGTCCGGTTCTCAGCGAACCGAACCTGCTCATCTCTACTTTGCATGGTGCAAAATGTGAAAACTTCACTACAAATTGAATTTTAAAGCCATCAGTTCTGGTCTGCAGGGTCCCGCTACAAATGCTTTCAAATAAAACACAAACACTGTGAACAAAAATGGCTTATTAAAAACACCCCATATGCGCCCGCCATATTTCTTACCTAAGTCCTGGGGGTTCCTGTATTTGCTTCCTACTAAAAATATCCAGTCTTTAGGTCGACCACATTTAGATCGACAGTCATTAGGTCGACCACTATTGGTCGACATGCATTATGTCGATATGGTCTTTAGGTCGATGCGATCAGTAAGTCGACATGGCAAGCGTCGACACATGAAAAGGTCGACATGAGATTTTTTTAAAAATACATTTTAAAAACTTTTTCTTACTTTACGATCCACGTGAACTACGACTGTGAATAGTAACCTGTGCTGAGCGCAGCGGTAGCAGACCAAGGCACCTTGCCTGAAGCATGGCAAGTGAAGAGAGCCATGCAAGGAGTGTGGGGAAGCCCCTCTTTATTTTCTAGTGGTGCTGAGACCCCACTGGATGTCATCCCACTCAGGGGCAGATCCAGAAGAAAATGAAGGGGGGGGTACCATGATAGGGGACCGATAATAGTTATATTTACATGCACATAAGACATGCGTGCTCCCAGATAAGGGGTGTGGTATCACAGGGGGCATAGCCTAACAGAATACGCCATCAGGTAATGATTGGCAATAAACCAGGATGCTCTCTTACAGCCAATGTTTCACCCTGATAAAAAGGCTGATTGGGACTTGAAATGTTGGTCACCTGTTCCATTAGTTATGTTAGCCTGGAATGCACCCCAGCACAATATAATTATTAAAGTTTTTAGTTGGTGGTGGCAGGTGCAGCATACCTTGTTTTGGGCACTGCAGGACACGAACTGCCCATCTTTGATTAGCAGAAGCAGCCAGCTGGATCTCCAACAAGCAGCATAAAACATCTGCAGGACACCCCTGTCACAATCACACGGGTCACCTTCTCAATGCTGAGGCTGAGTGTGACTGCACCTAGCATGGTGGTAAAGGAAGTGGAGGAGGAAGCGCTGGGATACGGTGTGGTGCAGTGAGGGCTAATGAAGCCTTCTGCGCTGTCATAAGTAACAGTCTTACTAGATGCTGGAATTTGAACCCCGCGCCTGGGCTGGACTCTGGCCGGCTGGCAGTGGGGGAGGTAGGTTGCGGTGTGAGCAGGGGGAGGTTGGAGTTGCAGCTCTAGCCTCCCCATTGGTTACCACACGAAATTGCTGTCAGAGCCGCCAACTCTTTTATCAAATCTGACTGACAGAAATAGCAGTAGTGCTGCTGCTGTTCTCCTTTTGAAAAAAAAAGAAGAAGTCAGAAACGACAGGGGGGGGGGGGCCACGGGCCCGAGTGCCCCCCCCTGGATCCACCTATGATCCCACTAACCGCAATGAACTACATGGTGTTAATGAATGGCATCTGCTTCTAGTTTTCATGTGTTGTTGTTTCTGCATTCATTGGTATCAACAGTGACTACACATGAACATAAAAATGATATTAGTAACATACAGTAGGGCTTGATTCCAATTTGTACACTAATGTCTACACAGCTGCGATTGTCAGCCTACGAACATCTCAGCAACTGCATACATATTCACAACATCCATCACAACATCTCAGCAACTGCGTACATATGCGCATCATCAACACAAATGCAGGGAACATTGCCTCCAGGGGGTATATATAACATATACCCCTAAGTAAGTCTGTTGTCTTGCAGAATGGCTGTGGGAGCTGCAACACTGTTGCCATTTTTCCTGCATACAAGATTGCAGTCCAGCGCTGAGAAACGCCTAAAAAACGATTGTGACATGCCTGCATTTTGCAGCCACTCCCTGTCACCTCCCCCAAAAGGGGAGCTGTCAATAACTCTGAGAATAAATCCTCACTGAGAGCAGCATCACAAAAAGTTATGTTTGTGGGTGTGATGCATGTGCAGTCATCCGATAATCGTCCAGTTTCATAAATACCGGCATTGTGTACAAATTTAAATCATGCCCAAAGACACTCTAATGCTAAAAAATAGATTTCTAAGCTATGTGTATCTAAACATTGAGCATGAAATGTTCTGTTCGCCTTGTGATTAACAATTTTTTTTTTTTTACTGCAAACTTATTCAAAAAGTGTCAATGCTGCTTTAATGGCATGGTCCCACATGACAGTGCAAGGTTTATTGCAAAGCAAAAGCCTTGTAATACAGTCACTGTCACTCTCAACATTTGCTCATAATATTGTATTTATTTAATATGTATAGCAACCCCATAGCAAGGGAATACACAACAACACATATACAAATAAGTGGCAATGTACTATCTTACTCAAGTGGAACTAATGCATTGCAAAAGTGACTACTTTAATGCAGCACTTTAAAAGGTCTGGGAATTACGGAACACAACACTCCTGGGCAGTAAGAAGAATTTCAGCCTTGCTGTGTTTCTCTCTTGGGTAGTGTTAAGAAATTTCCTTAGAACATATACATTCTAAGGTGTTGTAGCTATTAATTGTTAAAAGGGAAGAAAACCCATGAAAATAATGTACATTTAATTACTTATATGTGGTGTCTATCATGTCATTAGAGTGCAATATTCTCAGTACAAAAATAAAGCATTGCTGCAGTCACAGAGGTGGATATTCCATTCTTTTATAGCACTGAATTACAGATTGGCACATATATCAAATAAAATCACACTTACTAAGCAATAAAATATTTTACCACCATTACCCTTTGAGTCAGTGGTGATTGCCGTCTCACTGAATAAGTATTAGCTAAATGGGAACAAAAGAAAAGAAAACAAATGGTAGAAATGAGAATGTAAAGTTTCTCTTTTTCTAAAACTATTTTTTTTTTTGTATTATATAGGTGAGTGCACGGTTGGACTGGCCCACAGGGGTACAGAGGAAACCACCGGTGGGCACCACTGCCTGGGGGCCCCTCCTCCTCTAGTGATCAGGTTCCAGGCTGTGTTCTTGAATTAAACATTATACATACGTTACATTATACTGCTCAGGACTATGATGTATTCTCTACAGTACATTGCCAATATTTATCTTGTACATTATTATGCATGCACTAGCAGTTTTTATATATTTGTCAAGAAGCCCAGCCCATGCACTCATTGGTTAGGCAAACCAATGTAGCAGTTTGCCACCCCTCGCCTGGAGACTAACAACACTGACCTACACTTAGGCCCCTACCATAGCATTCCCCGGTGGGCCCTTCATGCCCCAGTCTGACACTGGGTGAGTGTGCCATGATAAGCGGCAACGGGCCAGCATTTTGTTTTTTTGTAAATCATTTATTGAAAGATTCAAACAGTCAATAACAGAAACATGGGTCTATGCAGTATGCCTTGGATGGAGATAAAGTGCACGGAGATAAAGTACCAGCCAATCAGCTCCTAACGGCCATGTTACAGGCTGTGTTTGAAAAATGACAGTTAGGAGCTGATTGATTGTTACTTTATCTCCGTCCACTTTATCTCTCTCCAAGGCTAACTACATGTACCCCACAATCTGAGTGGCAAAGAAATTCACACATAACAGTAAAAAATTATCGGGTCATAGAGTATTACAAAGAGGTACAAAACATCCCGTCTAAAATGAACAAGATACCAGATTTCCTAAAAGGGAGAATGGAGATCTGGAGAGAATGGGGGACCCAGAGAAAACATTCAGAATAGCAAAGTTAATTAATATGGGGAAAGAACAATTGTAGCTGTGCACCTTTCTGTAGCCTTTGCATAGCAACAGACTCAGTTTAATTTTGCAAAACCTCCATCATCCACATCCCATTAACACAGAGACATTTCAACAAATGTCTGTAAACAGGTTCAGTATGGTTTACCAGCGACCGGGATGCGGCTGTCATTATATCGACAGCGGCATCCCAGCTGCCAGTATGGCGGCAGCGGGGTGAGCGCAAAGTGTCCCCTTGTGGGCTCACTGCACTCACCACACTGCGGGCTTGGTGGCTCACTGTGGACACCCATGAGTGGGAATAGCTCCTGTGTGCCTGGGATTCCGGATGTCAGCATTGTCGGCTGTCAGGATTGCGGCGTCTATATCCTGACCACCATGATTCCGACTGCCGGCAAATTAACTGCATCCCCCGTAAACCTGTGAAGATTTCTGCAGAAACTAGTGCATAAGATCCCGATGTATTCCGCGAGGTCTGGTGCGAGATTTTATGACATATTTTACAACCATTCACCGTAACACTCACCCCCTGTGCTGCTACAAAGCAATATGAAAATCCAGATTTGAACAACGGTTTCATAATGAAATAATAAAAAGGGTTTCCATGTAATATTAGAACATCAGCCAATTTTCTGCAGCAAGTAGAAATGGCCACGTTTCTTAGCAGCTCCGGACTTATTAAGCAGAAACCAACAATCAATCTAAGAAGCTGTGGGATGTTAGTTTGAGTGCTGTGCTGGTGCTGCTGCTCATCCTCATCACATACAGTGATGGGTATAACACCATAGACTTTTATCAGTATTACACAATTGCATTTTTGTTAATGTGTTCTATGTGCCATTGAACTCGCCTTCTGGAGGACACCTCTACCTGTGACAGTATTGAAAGTGACCATCTTGGATAGAAGACCATCCCATCCATATGTTGCAATTAAATATAAAGTATCCCCCGAGTATAACAAGGAGGGACTGCAGCAGATACCTTAAAAATATGCATTGGTCCCTCCATTTCTAACAGCAGCTGCAGCCCTCAAAGCTTTCTGGCAGATTTACCAAACTCCAGAATGCAAAGCATTCTGAAGTTTGGCCCTGGCAGCTGACAGTATCTGAAGATGGTGTTGGCCCCGGCAGCTGATAGCATCTGAAGACCTGAAGATGGTGTTGGCCCAGGCATCTGATGGCATCTGAAGATGATGTTGGCCCTGGCAGCAAATGGCATCTAAAGATGGTGTTGGCCCTGGCACCTGACAGCATCTGAAGATGGTGTTGGCCACTGCAGCTGACGGCATCTGAGGACTGTGTTGGTTCCTGCAGCTGACGGAATCTGAATATGGTGGTGGCCTGGCAGCTGACGGCATCTGAAGATGGTGTTGGCCTTGGCAGCTGATGGTATCTGAAGATGGTGTTGGCCTCGGCAACTGACGGCAGCTGAAGATGGTGTTGGCCCCAGCAGCTGAAGATGGTGTTGGCCCCGGGAACTGATGGCATCTGAAGATGGTGTTGGCCCATTGTAACCTATCGGCTAAAGGTCACAAAAATTACCGGGAGAGGGTTCCTTTAGAAATGGCAATGGCTGCTACATGTGAAATATCAGTAAACCGTGCAGGTACAGTAGTACTGTTTGCGATCACTTCAGTATGAGCATAGCATAGGGACAGACACATTTTGAGCCCCTGTAGCCATGATACTGGTGATAAGAAATTACAATGATTGGGTTTAAAACCTGTAATTGATATACATGCCCCTTAGACACATTACCCTCTTCCTAATTGTCAACCAATGAGGGATTGTAGTTTTAATGTAAATAAAATAGTTTGATGGTGCTCAATGCAGGTAAAATAAAAACAATCATTCAGCGTTTTAGGAACTCAGAAAATGTAAGTGGCCATACTAATGTGACTAACGCTAGCAGACTACATTCATTTTGCTCCCGGATATCAGCTTCATACCTGCCAAACACTTCCTAGGTTTACTGCACTATCTGTTCCTCGAGTTGCCAGTTCTCACATATACTGTATGTCCTCCATGTCAAATAACAAATCCTCAAAGCTTCCAGAACCATAAAGGAATTTCCTGAACCTCACATACAGAATTGCTGCAGATTTTCACAGATGATTTATAAACCACCATGCTGAGATATAGGGAATTTTCTGAAGTTACTACTATGCTACAGCACAAAAATCTGTATCATTGGGAATAACAGCCACCATTCAGGTTTCTAATATCACAGCAGATAACACACCACATAAAGCTCTTCTTGCTCTAGGCACCAGAAGCATTGACCACTGGACCACAAGACCACTCCACGGCGGAGCTCACTTATTCCTTTCCCTTATCCTCCCGTTATATAGAAACATTTTATCTACCTCAAATAAGGAGGGTACATTACAAATAATTCCCCCTTATCAGCGCCTGCATTTCACCCGGTTTTAATTAGAGACGAGCGGGTTCGGTTTTACTCGCATTTACCTGGATCTCAATATGGCATCTTGTTGGCTCACGAATGTCACGTTTTGGATAGCCAATAAGAAAAATCCGGATAAAACCGAACTTGCGTTAATTCTGGCTTTAAGAACTGAGTAAATCCGAACCCAATGATCTGTAGTTTTAACACGCCATAAAACCTGTGTAAATCAAAGGTGTGTCGGATATAATGGCAAGCCTATCTTTAGCCCAACACAACATAAAAATCTTTTAACCTACTGTATTTAAAATCTTTATCTAACCTCTTTTACAGCATTAAATGCTGTATGTGACACATATGGCTGAATTTACTAAATTGTGTTTTTTGCAAGTAGTAGATGTTTGGCAGTTTTGACCCAAAAAATTAAAACGGCAATAATATAACATGTAAAATATGTGTGATTTTGTAGTTAAATTTATTGCCATTGTAAATTTTGGGTCAAAACCACATAGAATTGTTCGCTTGCCAAACCTGCAGCTTAGTAAACCTAGCCCATGGAGAGTCACATTTGTAGCAATCAAAAGAATATTAATTTGTTTTACAAACCCTTCTAGAGTGGATGACATAAACACATTTACATTTTATCCATCAATCCATCTGTTGGCTTCATTACATAAGGATCCATTTAAGTACAAATCATCACCCCCATAGCACTCACTAAAGGGGTTGGGACCTACAGTATTTAGTATTTAGCAAACAGTAGTGTCCACATACACCTTTGCCTAAATCACTGGCTTAATATGCTTTGCCATGCTAAGCATTAGTGCCAGAATAGGGCTTGTGGGGACCCCGGGGCAACTAAGTTATGGGGGCCTCCTCCCACAAAAAATAGCTTCTTAACTAACCCCCCCAATATGGTCACAGTGTCCCACTGTATGATACACAGTGTGCCCCGCCTTCCCCCCAATGGCCCCCCAAGTACTCACTTCCTGTGTTCTTCTGCATACAGCTTAGAGTGGATCCCGAGTCCCCACATAAGCGCCACGGACGTGATGTGTCACATAGCACTGAAGAGGTTATTAGAGAGCCGATCTGCGCTGTTTGAATGCACAGTGCATGCAGAATGTAGAGCTGCGGCAGCCCCTGTTCGGGAACCTGTTCTTGGAAATTGCAGTGTCAGAATGACTTTGTATGGGGAACCCCTGTTTGTTGGGACCTTATGATGACTGCCCCTGCTGCCCCACCCCCAATCCAGCTCTTCTAAGCATCTACCAGAGTCTTTTTATCAAAATATGCCCCTTGTGCCTGATTCAGATGTGGTTGGAGGGTGCATTGCTGCTGCTTGCTTGAAAGTAGTGATGCTCAGATATGTTAATGCAGCAGGAGGTGTCTGGTACAAGTAGATTCCTCCCACATGCATTTGTGAACCAGTGCTATCTCCAATGACGCAGTATTGGATTACTTGTGACACCTTGGCCGGCTAAGCGACTCATTGGGTCACGCAGGTAGGCCACCATAGCTCCTTCCAAGAGGCCAGGAAATCGCAGTCAGGAAAAAGAGATACTGGCCTTGGAGGCAATAAACTTCCATTTTGTAAAATGGCTACTAACTCTGCCCCTTCCCAAACCTGCTGCAGACTGTCAATCACTTGATGTCTGCAAACATAGTGCATCCAATGATGTAGGACCCATTTTGCACATGTACAAAGTACCAGACATAAGTACTTTGTGTATAGAGCAGCAAGAGCATCAGGACCTGAGGGGGTTATTCTGGTTGGGTCGCAAAGTTGTGCATATACAGATCAGCAGATTATCAGCCAACTAAGCATGTGCTGTGACCACAGCACACATACGCGTGCTTTCACAATGTGATTGCATCCCGGCAGGATGCGATCACATAGTGATCGACATCCTACGGGCGTTTGGGGGCATTGGTGGGGAGTGGTGCAGGAAACACATGTGTATCAGGGTCATTTTTGGGGTCGCCTGCGATTCCTGTGTTGGGAAACATGTCGCTGGAGTGCCTGCATACTTAGCCTGGCTGTGTATGCATGGGGGCTAATGGTATTTCCCAATTTCTGCTATGGGATCGCTTTTGAAATGGGCAGCGTTACACATGAAGGGCGGCCTTGCCCTGTGCTGTGCAGCTCCCAGCATGTGATTTTCAACAGTAGCAGTTTTACAATTTTATCAAAACTGCTACTAACCCTCAGAACCAGGACCCTTATTAAAATCACTAATGCGACAAAAGTACCATGCACTACCAGGGTGCACTAACTACTGGGACTGGCATTTCATGTTCATCTGTGTGCAACTAATACCCTTTTCATACCGCAGCTTATACCCGGTATTATGCCGTTTTAACTGGCTTCCTAAACGGGTCAAGCTGCGATGTGAAAGGGTCCCCTTCAATTTACCGTTTTCAAAATACCTGTATTTTGAAACGGTAAAAAAGAAGGGTCCTACCCGTTTCAGTCCCATTTCACTGTGCAGTGTGAAAGGGTCTGAAACGGTATTTGCAAGCCCCAGCAGGTCATAGGCTGTCTCCATGTGTGATGTCAGCAGCCACAACCAGGAAACAGCTTGGAAAACACAGGAGACACATGTGAGAGTGGCTTTATAAACGTTTAGACTGCAAAGCCATTATAAAATGTCTAATTGGAGTGATGAAGAGGTGAGGGAGCTGCTAAGGATCAGAGGGGATGAGGAAATCTGCTGCCAAATTACTGGGACAGTCAAGGATGCCCTCATATATAAAAACATAGCAAAAATGCTTCTTGCTGCTGGCTTCCAGCGTACAACAGGGCAAATTATTAATAAATTGAAGACCCTTAAGCGTAACTTTCATAAAATAAATGATAATAACAGGAACAGGAGTGGAGCTGGCCGCATTGAGTGGCAGTACTATGAGCAGTGTTGCAGTATATTTGGCCACACAGCACTTGCCACTCCGGTGAGCTTGTCTTCAAGCATCGCAGCTGCTGAAACAAGGCAGGTACCAGTGGCGCAAACAAGCCAGTCCTGTGCTGCGGAATCCATTCCAGATCCTGTGCCACTATCTCAGTCCGTACCATCGTCCTTGCTGTTACTTGATGATGTTGAGGACACACAACAGACGGAAGCTGTTGTCACTGAGGCAAACATTGTGCCTGATACAAGAACTGAAGGCAATGTGGCTGTGGAAGAAACGCAGGCTGGGCCCAGTCAGCGCAGGATTCCAGAAACTACGCCCTTACGTGGAAACAGTAAGTACAACACTCCAAACTACATAAATAATTAACAGAACCTACTAACGAAAATCAACTACTAATGTATATTCAATAAAAGTCAGGCTCCATTCCGACATGCAGTTGTCGGAATGGACCCGACACCCCCTCTTCAAAAGAGCGTCCAAATCCCACTGTCGAATTTGGCAGCTCCCATGTCCTGCTGCTGCTGTCAGCGCTGCGGGTGCGCTGCCAGCAGCGGGAGAGGGAGCTGTCAGCGGCGCCGGGGGCAGAGGGGAGTGTGAATGGAGCTAGGGGTGAGGGGGGAGCGGGCTCTGGTGCGGGAGCAGAGGGGGAAGCGTGATGTGCGGCCGGAGGTGAGGTGATATCTGCGGCACCAGGAGGGGGGGGTTAGAGTGGAGGAGACGGAGCACGGCGCAGGAGACGGGGGAGCAGCGTCTGCAGCAGTGGAGGCTCACGGCAGCATACACCCGGCTCCAGCAAGCAGGACGTCTGCAGTGCTGGAGGCGGGTGGACGCTGCAGCTGGGTCCCTGCTCTCCCTGCTACTCCCCTGTCTCCTTCTCTCCTATCACATATCTTAATCCGATTTTTTTTTAAGCCGGATTGAGCTTGTTGGAAATGGGGTATTAACCTGTCGGGTTTGGCCCAGTTTGCGGCAATAAACGCTGATTGGCGGCTGAAGCCACCGATCAAGGTGCATTCAGACAAGTTGGGTTTCCCGACTTGTCGGAAAAAATAGGGCCGTAATGAATAGGTCGCAACCCCTTCAAACCTAAAAATGTTGGAAGCTGCCATCTTTCCAACAAGACGGCAGCTTCCGACAGTTTTTCAATATACCACATTAGTTAAATCGGGCAGACTGTATGCAGTGTGTAGGTGGGAGGAGTGCACAAACTCGTTTTCAAACTCAGCTGCTTTTGTAGTGTATTCTTGAACAATAAGGTTATTTATTTTTATTTTTTATCCACAGTATATAATGTGCCCGCAAGGAGACGTCGTCCCAACAAAATGGAACAAGCAGCTCGAATAATGACCACTGTCTTAGCCGAGAAACTAGAGCAGATGGACGCAGCCATGGCAGCTCGAGAGGATGCCCGCCTTGAGCGCTTCCTGTAGGCTCAGCAGGACATGAATAATACCCTGATGACCCACATGTCTATGGAAACAAGGGAAATGCAGTCATTTCAAACATCATTGTTTGAAAAATATTTCACCATGAGGGAACGTCCACACCCAATGCCACCTCAGCAACCACATACAAACATCCCTCCACACTATCCACACTATGGCCCTTCATCCTACTATGACCAAACCCAACATCAACACACCCACCCTCAATTTACCCATCCTCCACAAACCTACCCTCAATATAATCAGCCTCCACAAACCCATCATCAACAGACCCAGCCTCCACAAAGCCACCCTCAATATACCCATCCTCCACAAACCCACCCTCAACACACCCCACCTGAATCTGACCATCACCCACATACACAACCACCTCCTGATATGGAGACAACTCCTGACTCTCCTGTTTACAGGATGTTACATTGAGAGGTTATTGTTTATATTGTTTTTCATTTAATATTTAATATTTGATAATGCAAGTGTATTGCAAACAATCTTGTTGCAAATGTTTTATAAACCAAGGTTTTATATTATAAAAATTTAGAAGGTCTATGACCGGTTCTTGAGCCTGTGTCCATGTCTATAATTTCAAATTGGAACAACACACAAACATTAAACATGTTTATTTGAACTGAACACAAAAATGCCATGAATAAACAATAAAAGGGGAAAAATTTAAGACAATAATGAGGAAAGGTTGCCCATTAGAGCAGCCCTCATCTGTTCTGCACTTCCAGAATTATCACCCATATACGTAGTGCATTCAGGTGCAGGGTGATCAGCGGAGTCCTTAATGGCCCACTCTGGCAGAAATTCTTCCCGCTGAAATTCACAAAGGTTGTGAAGTATACAGCAAGCCGCAACAATGTTGGGCATGTTTGTAAGGTCCACATCATTGCGCTTCATAAGGCAGCGCCAACGTCCCTTTAAGCGTCCAAATGCATCTTCCACAACCATTCTTGCAGAGCTCAGGGTGTGTGTGAAGGCAACTTGAGTAGATGTCAGCGTAACATGTTGGGTGTACCCCTTCATCAGCCATCTTCGTAAGGGGTAGGCTGCGTCACCGATTATGTGGGCTTGAATTTCAACTCCATCCACAAATTTAGATTTCTAGTTTAAAAATAGAGAAAGAGTCAAATTAGCAGAGCGCAATTGGTATATGCACGTCATGGTGTAATATTGACAGTATGGCAATTAATATTAAATACATGTACCTGGTGCCCTGCAGTCAAAAATTGAAATTATTATATATTTGGACATACCTCTCTTGGAAAAAGCCGTCCACCTTCATTGTTCTCTGCTACACGATAGAGATCGGAATTAGCAAGCACACGTGCATCATGTGAACGACCAGGCCATCCAATAAAAACATCTGTGAAGCTAAATATATATCTATATATATATATAAAAATATATATTTACTTGTCTTAGCAGGTTCCAAAAAAACACTTCATTAAACAAAACATAATGGACAGAACATTCTTATCAATACTTATGATCGACCACAGCTTGCAAAATAATTGAATGCCATCCTTTTCGGTTATGGTAATCCGCTGGATTGTCCTCAGGAGCAATTATAGGGATGTGTGTCCCATCTATTGCGCCAGCGCACTGCGGATATCCTTTGGAAGCAAACCCCTGAATGGTCTCGTCTAAACATGGGCCTTGCGGAAGACAAATAAATCTATGGTATAGATTGTCCACCAAAGCTCGGGTCACTTCATGAACAGTGTTGCAAACAGTAGATATCCCGACTCCAAATAGACAAGCGATAGTGCGATATTCGCCAGGAGTGGCGTACCACCACAAAGCAATGGCAAGTCTCCTGCTTGGCTCTAATGGTCGACGGAAGTTTGTAACTTGTCTACTGAGTGCTGGGGTTAATAGATCTAAAAGGTAGTGGAATGTCTCACGTGACATTCGAAAGTGAGCCATCCACTGCACGTCCTGAAAGTTAAGGACACTCTGCATGAATACATCACCACTCGGACGATCTCTAGCCCACAATCTTCGCTGTGTCGACAGATTTAAGCCTAAAATGGTATTCATGGAAGAAGATATGAAAGACCTCCTCCTGCGCAGGTATTGTCGCCTTAAAAGGGCTCTCTCACGCAAAACATTGCGCATACTCCTCCCATACTCAGACAAACACTGCAGTCTTCTACTACTCCTCCTAAAATACTCGATAACCAAGCTACATAATGAGAGAATAGCAAATATACTCTCATAAGCAGAATCCATAAGTAGTACAGCAGAAACAATGACAAACTCGCTGGAGACATGTGCTCTGTCTGCCATGATTGCTGCACTGATCAAAGCACTCCCCACCCCCTCCCCCTCCTTTATTGTGTAAAAACGTCATATGTGTGGGCCAGGAAAGTCCATTTATAATGACAACCACTGTTTTCTATGGGTGAAACGGGTTCAGTGAGAAAGGTACCAAAACGGTAATGAAATGGTAATTTACTGGTTACAACATGAGATGTGAAAGGGGTTTAACTGCTCAGACCCGTTTTAAGAACCGTTTCAAATACCATTTCAAAAGCAGGTTTTGCGATGTGAAAGCAGCATAAATCACTAATCTGGGTGTTATAAAAGTAAAAGACAAATTTCTGATATAAGTGACCATGCCATGCCTTGCACCCCATATTATTATACTTAATCTGTGACTTTATACCAATTCCTTTGTGACAAAAACACTTATCTAGTGTGTCTGGTACAATGTGAGTGACTCTGTATGCAGTAATTAAAAGCTAAATTTAGGTCAAAAATACAAATCGGTACCTGTGGCAGAGCGTCTAAACTGCACAGATTGTCTCGCACCATATGGTCCAAAAATGCTAGATAAATAAGGACACATTTGTAGCTTACCACTGTTTACTCAATGAGTGTACTTCTTATGCCACTGGAGTCCTTGCTAGGTTAAAGCACAATGCATATGCACAGACATCCATTGTGCGTGAGCATTAATCAGCAGCCCAGGGGTGGAAATACCATTGGTGCAGCAGGTTCATTGCACGGGGGCCCATGAGGACAAAGATGCCTACTGCTGCCCAAACCAGCAATGAGTTATCCCCTGGCCCAATGTCAGATGAATGTCCTAATTAGAAAGCAGGGTAGGCCCCACTACCTGAGGGACCAGCCCCTTACCTTAGGAAGGCAGGGCTGACCTTGTGTGTGCTGGATTGATAAAGGAGTCTTGCCACCTATCAGCGCTGATGATCACAGCTATATAATGCCTCTAATTAATAGACAACTGTACATTTTTTCTGATTCACTTCTGTCTGTGAATTAAGGACAGCTTACAACCTGGTGTAACTGACACTGCCAGAGTTTGCCTTACTGAGTGCCACACTGAGAAATGCACAAGGGCGGGGGTCCTTGCCACAGAGCAGAGGCCAAGGTACATCTCCCCAGTTCTCTGAACTGTACATGACATTGTACTTGTACCCCTGTCACCCTCTCTTTCTGTCAACCACTGCCTCCACCTTTCACTCACTGTCTCTCCCTGTCACCCTATGACTCCCCCACCTTTCACTGTCACCCTTTGCCTCCTCCTGCTTTCCTTCCCCCACCAAGGTACATCTCCCCAGTTCACTGAACTGTACAGGACATTGTGCTTATACCCCTGTCATCCTCTCTCTCTGTCACCTACTGCCTCCACCTTTCACTCACTGTCTCTCCCTGTCACACTATGACTCCCCCACCTTCCACTGTCACCCTTTGCCTCCTCCTGCTTTCCACTGACATCATTTGCCACTCTATTTTAACTGCTGCCTCCCCTGCAGAATTAATGACAGGTAGTGAATAGGATGGCACTACCGTATCTTGGGATGTGGAGAAAAGGGGTGTAGTATGGTATGCCGGCGGTCGGGCTCCTGGCGACCAGCATACCTGCGCCGGGAGCCTGATTGCCGGCATACCAACAGTGTGGCGAGCGCAAATGAGCCCCTTGCGGGCTCGCTGTGCTCGCCACGCTGCTGGCACGGTGGCGCGCTATGAACTCCATGCTATTTTATTCTCCCTCCAGGGGGGTTGTGGACCCCCACGAGGGAGAATAAGTGTCGGTATGCTGGCTGTCGGGATTCCGACGCCGGTACACTGTGCGCCGGGATCCCGACAGCCGGCATACTGAAGACCACCCGGAGAAAAGATATAGACCCTAAGGTGTAATTATACTTATCTGAAAAGATCAGTATAGGGTTCTCTCATCCAAGGATGGTCTTCTTTACTCAATCAAATTAACTCTCAAGAGTACATGAAAAATAAAACATGAAAGGAAAACGTATATAGTGTAGTATTTCTCGTATTTTAAATGAATATTCTTTAGATGATCTACGGATATGTGGAGAATATTTCTTTCTTTATGATCGAGGTGGCATACCTCACTTACAAAAAAAGGTACTGAGTGTAATCATATAATGGTGTCTTTATCTTTAATTGTAGAATGACGTTATGACTCTCCTCATGTGTAAAACCAAAGGGAGTATTTTCAATGAACACACCTTACTTACACAGCTAGGATGTGTTATCTGTATATAAAGGTATCAGGTACAAAGGTACAAAGGGGTTAATGATCATTGCATCACTTCCAGGTCACAGTCACCTGACTGAGACCGGAACTCCCTAAACTGAAGTGCTAATATAGATTGACAAAAAGTGTTTTAAAGTCTCTTTAAAAACAAGTTTTTTTCAAATAGGGTTTCATTAAACTAAAAAGAATGCCCGCTGTTCAAAAGTCAGCGGGTACAGCAACCAGAAGTTATCAAGGTCCCGTGGGAAGTTATGGGGGACATAGTTCATGTTTCCAAGTGTGCTGCCAGCTGGAAGTGTCCACTGGTCGCGGGCGCTGAAATCAGAAGTTCCTTGGAGGATTATGGGAAATGTAGTCGTCATCATACCGCAGGCCGGAAGTGTCCTTCGGTTGTGGGCGCTGTGACTGGAAGTTCTCACGGACCTGTGAAGGATTCTGGGAATCATAGTCCATATGCGCAATAGAGCATGTCCACTTCCGGAAATGCCCACTGGTAATGTCCGGAAGGTGTCCCTGTGTTGAAGGCATTGCAGTTTGGAATAGTTATAACCGGAAATCGTGATGGAACTGCTAGGAGTCATGAGTAACTCCAGTTTATGCTGTTTTATAATAACGTGTTCCTACAAGTGAGAAAACGGTTATTTACTTTTTATATTGTATAGTATTATATCCTGTATGGTTTTAACTTAATAAATAATATATATAATATATCATTTTATATAGAAAAAGGTATAGTTTTTTTGTGATTTTATAACTTTATGATAACACGCAATAGTGAGATTTTTTTTTTAAAATATCAACAAAATTGGTAGAAGGGATAGTTCTAAAGTAAAATCAATGTCAGGGAGGATTTCGTACTTCTATAATGAAAGAGGTGGAAACGAAGGGTGGAGGATGCGATTTTTTTTTATAGGAATCATTTTAATTCAAAATCCTGATTAAGCCCATTAAGGTCTTGAGTGCGAATATGGTTCTCATTTCAGACTTGGCCAACATCTTCTCTATGTTCTTATCCCTCCATATTGTCTTGATATGTTTGATCCCCAGAAATCTTTTAATATGTTAATGGTTCGAGAGATGGTGTGTCTCCAAGCCTTTTTTAATATTTCGTAGATGTTCTGAGATTCGGATTTTCAGTGGTCTTGTGGTTCATGCTATGCAGTGTAGGCTGCAGTTGCATTCGATTAGGTAAAGTACATTTGCAGTATGGCAAGTTATTAAATCCCAAATCTTGAAGTTCACTTAATTAATCTTGACCTCATTGTACTTGCTATATTGATCCTTGATGTTCCTACATCCAATGCACCATCTGCAAAGGTGGAAGCCTTTAGTTTGAGTGAGGTTTCTTGTCAACATTGGAAGTGTGCTTGCCACTAGATGGTTCATCAGATTTTTAGCTCTCCTGTATATAAAATTTGGTTTTGTAGGTATTATCTCACTTAAGATATAGTCTCTTGTTAGAAGGTGACAATATTTTTTAAAAATGTGTCAATTTGCTTGTGTTGGCCATCATACTGGGTAATAAGTACCCACTTTTGTTTTTTTTCCTGCTGTATTTTCTAAAAAAATTGTTGTTTCTGTTAAAGTAGGACTGGTCGGTCAATCTTTCCTACATTAGAAATAGCATCATTCAAGTTTTCTTCCTTATACCCTTTTTCTAAAAAATTGTTCTTCATCTCATCCAGTTGTTGTTTGAAGATTTGAATGTCACTACAGTTACATTTTACTCTTAAAAATTGGCTTTTTGTGACACCTTTCAAACAGAGTGCATGGTGTTGGCTATCCATGGGTATACAGGTGTTTACATCAGTGGGTTTCTGATAGATCTTTGTATTTAGTTGATTATTTGCTGAATAGATTGTTAGCTCTAGAAAATTAATCTCTTCTTGACTACTCATCATGTTGAGTTGAATGTTTTGAGATTTAAAAAAAAGTTTTCTAAATTTCTCTCTGTGAAGTTCTAAAACAGGAGAACATCGTCAATATATCTGTTCCAATGTAGGAGATCTTTTCCCCAAGTTATGCTGTTGAAGATAGATTTTTCCTCCCAAAAACTCATAAATAAATTGGCATAACTTGGGGTGAATTTTGTCCCCATAGCTGTGCCATTCTTTTGTAAAAAGAATTTCCCTTTAAAGAAAAAATAGTTGTTCCATAAAATAAATGTAATTGCATCCAAATTGAAGTTCTTTCTTTTCTGTTCAAAGTTTGCTTTGTCCAAGCACCAAGATATAGCTTCTAGACCTTGTTTATGTCTTATTAATGTATGGAGTGATATAACATCAGCCGAGGCCATGATTATACCTTCTTTGCAATTGATGTTCTGTAGTTTCAAGATGGCATCACCTGTATCTATCAGATAGGCAGGTTTGGTTGTTACAAGAGGTTGCATGATGGAGACTACTAGTGAGGAAAGGTTAGATGTAAGGCTTTCAATCTCTGATATTATGGGTCTGCCTGGTGGATTTGTGGTACTCTTATGGACCTTGGGGAGTATATATATCATTGGAATGATTTAATCTTCAACGTTGATGAAATCGGGTTCTTCCTTACTGAGGCCTCCTTCTTTTAGATGTTTTTTGAATAGTTTTTGAAACTTGTCCTTTATTGTGTTGGAGGGATCATTTTTTAATGTGGGATAAGTACTGTTGCCTGCCATTTGTCTGTTTATTTCTTTAATGTAATCCTTCTGATCGAGGATTGATTTTCCTCCTCCCTTATCACAAGGTTTTATAACAATACTCTCATCTTTGCCTAGCTCCTAGATAATTTGTCTTTCTTTTTAAATGAGATTAAATTTCAGTTTAGGTCTTTTTAAATTTCTCACTTCTTCTAAGACTACTTTTGTAAAAGTGTCTATAAAATTACCCATCACATGTGTTGAATAACATTTTGACTTCTTTTTCTTTTGTTGAAGGTTGTTATTTCTTTGTCTAATGTATTTGATTCAATGCAATCCTTAGTGTTGGGGTGATTTGCTCTTTCTTTCTCTTTCATTGCGAAAAATTTCTTTAAAGTGATTAATACTTTAAAGAACTACACTATATATGTTTTCCTTTCATGTTTTATTTTTCATGTACTCTTGAGAGTCAAGTTGATTGAGTAAAGAAGACCATCCTTAAATGAGATGACCCTATACTGATCTTTTTAGATAAGTATAAATACACCTTTGGGTTTATATGTTTTCTCCACATCCCCAGACATGGTAGCGTCATCCTCTTCACTACCCTTCTTTTTTCTGCAAATTTTCTTGGACTTTTTTTGGGATAGGTCCTACAGTAAAGAGAGAAGGCAGCAACTGTTCCAAAGTAAAGTGCCCTTCTAGAACATCACTATTCCTAGACAATTCTGCCTCCCATGCTTTACGCTGTTACCCTCTGCCTCTCCCTGTCACCCATTGTGCATATTGTGAACTTGGGTTGAGGTGGAACCCAAATTATATTTTTGCACCTGGGCCCACCACTAACAAGTTCCACCACTTCAGCAGCCCATCATCAGTAGTGGTAGACTGCTGGTAGCTCAGCAGATGTTATTACCAAAGAGGTAGACTCAGCTGGATCTCGCTGAACACGTAAGTTATGTTAAATACCAACTGCATATTCATTATGATACTAAATTAAATACTGTATGCTGCCAGTATCTGGTTTAATTCTTAAATGGATCTCCATAGATAATTTTCCTATCTGTGGACTAACCGGCACCTTTTATTGGAAAAGGTCAATGGAGGTTACATTAACCGTAAGTATGAGCTACAGTTGTTTTCAAACTCAAGACTTAAGGATCCCCAAAAGGTCATATTTTTAAGATTTATGTATGTGGAAGCAGGTGGGATAATTAGCCACCAAACAAATTAATCATCTCTGCATCATTAAAGAAATCCACAAAACCTGACCTATTTGTTGTACTTGAGGACTGAAGTTGAGAACCATTGCTGTACAATAACAATTTATTTAAACATCAGCTATGGATTTGTCATAAGCCACTGCTGTGGCTCATTCCTGTTTGTGTTCTGTGTAACTACAGCCTGTCTCCTGTATGTGTGGTCTGGGCAGTTCACCTGTCAGATGGCTAGGCAATTACCTTGTGTTATCTGTTTCTATTGGATCAGCATGCCATGTTTTCCTGCATTCTCAGTGCATTTCTTATTCCTGCAGGTTCCCTCTGTGTTCAGCTTCAGCTGCAGTATGAGGAGTTTTGTCTGTGTGTGTGTGTGTAGGTGAAAAGATGCACTGAGTCTCCTCTTCAGAGGGTATAGTGTCTCTGGCTGCTCTGATTGGTGCTTGATCCCTTTATTACCCAGCTTGCCCTTCACCGGAGGCCAGCTATAGCTTACTTGTTCCTGTATGTACTTGTGCCTGGCCCCTGTCCTATGGTAGACTATTGAACCTGTGCAGTTGGTGCTATTGCATTGCTTGTGATACCCAGTCCAGTTTGAATCCTGTGTGTCATGTCCTGCCAGAGTCCAGAGCACATTATCCCTGTCACCTGAGAATCTGATTGTGCATGTGAGACCTAGCCTGGAAGTACTTTCAGACAGCTCCAGCCTAACCTTGCCTTGTCTTGTTTGGTCCTGCCTTGCCTGGAATCCAGAGGTCTCCTGCAGCTAAGTACTCTGGTTATCTATACCATGCCTTGCTCTGCCAACTTTGTTAGGAACCCACTGCTTATGATTTATTATTCATACCATCTTGTGCATTGTTGCATGTATATATGGTCTTGTTGCTGATAACATTTTGTGCATTATAGTATATACATATTTATTGGTTTCTCTGTATTCTCACCCGTGGGTTGTCTAGCTAGTCTTAGTAAGTTCCCCTTATTCACTTTCAGTCTCAGTTGGTGCCTGGTTACCTTGTAAAACCTGGGGGCATCATAGTCTGAGCGGACCTAATTTGCCCATTCAAATGCGGCTGCTAAAGGTGAAGACTAGCTCTGCAGGCACCAGCCGACCACTGTGGGGAATAACGGAGTCAGTGTTTAGAGTAGGTGTTACTGCTATTTCCCACTTTTTATCCACAGCTCCACACAGGAGTGCTGGAACGCCCCAGTTGCTACCCAGTTCCCAGGGTTCCAGATACTCAGTTCATAACAGGATTCTTATGCTCTAAGTCATTAACTAAATAGTCCACCCCCAATTATGGCAAAAAATATCAAAAGATGACATTATATAAAAAAATGTTGCTAGCGTAAAAAGTGCATGCTCCCTTCATTTCCAATATGGTGCCAGCCATCAGCCAATCAGAGTTTGCAGACTGGCAGCGGTGCACCTGATTGGATGCTGTACCAAAAGCTTTGATTGGCACACAAACCTCTGCCATATTTCAAATGGGTGCCGGAGACTCTGTCACTGCTCACCATACTTCATAGGAGAGGTGCACACTGTGCTCTCCTCTTCTTTCGTCCCTCATACAAGAGCATCACCAGTGGTGGTAGAAGAGGAAGAAGTAGCCAGCAGCGGTGAGCATTATTGGGGTCATTGTATCTGGCACTGCATGAGGCATTGTATCTGGTACTGGTGGGGGCATTGTATCTGGCACTGCAAGGGACATTGTATCTGGGGAAATGGGTCTAGACTACACTCCCTAGTGGTTGTAACGGGAGGTTCTATCTGCTGAGATTTATGGTACTACACGAGAAGGAATGGGTGCAGATGCACTATGCAATCATTACTGTAAATTACAATATATAATAGGAGGTTGTTAGCATATAATTGGCCCATGATATGGGCTTGCCCACCACGTCGAGGTCACCTCTTCCGAGCAAGTCCCTAACACTTTGGGGTTCACATCAGGGTGCAGGGCACCCCCAAACCAGCCCAGCCAAGAACCCCTCAAGGCCATCACACTATTAGAAAATAGCGAGGTGTAATAAAGTATAGGCAGAGGTAGTTACTGAGTGTAGAAAGTGTTATAAAAATAGATATAAAGTATTTGAAAAAAATATACATAGATAAAAAAAACACACATAGAGGTAGTGAAAAAATAGTGAATATAAGTGTTAGGGTGTGATGTTAGGGTGTGATGCCCTGGAGTGGCCCAGACAGAACAGTTCAGGGGACCACATGCCCCAATGTTTACCCCCTAAAAACTGACAATATATGAAAATAATAGGACTTACTTTGTATTATGCCTGAATCACTGATGTGCAGTCAGATGAAGGTTCCTGCTTAAAACCAGTTGGGAAGGTAGAGGAGGGGTGCTAGTCAAGAATGAAGTAATCTCAGACTTCAGGTGTGTGTTTATACACATAGTATGGACTATAAAGGGGGAATGGGTCTAGACTGCACACCCTAGTGGTTGTAATGAGAGGTGCTATCTGCTGAGAATTATAGTAATACATGAGAAGGAATGGGTGCAGATGCACTATGCAATTATTACTGTAAATTACAATATATAAGAGGTTGTTAGCATACTGTATAATTGGCGATGATATGGGATTGCCCACCACGTCGAGGTCACCTCTATCGAGCAAGTCCCTAACATTGTGTATAAATACACATCTGAAGTCTGAGATTAAGTAATTCTTGACTAGCACCCCTCTCCCAACTTCTCAACTGGTTTTAAGCAGGGACCTACTGTACATCTGACTGCACATCAATGATGCAGGCATAATACAAAGTAAGTCCTATTATTTTCATATATTATCAGTTATTTGGGGGGTAAACATTGGGGCGTGGGGTCCCCTGAACTGTTCTGTCTGGGCCACTCCATGGCATCACACCCTAAAACTTATATTCACTATTTTTTTACTACCTCTAAGTGTGTTTTTTTATCTATATAAATTTGTTTCACATACTTTATGTCTGTTTTTATAACACTTTCTACACTACCTCTGCTTTTCCTATACTTTATTACACCTCACTATTTTCTAATTAGGCAGATTGGCTTATAGTTAAACTGAAATTGCAGCAGGCCAAAGCTAATATACATTTTAACATTATAACAAATAACTGCAAAATGTTCAATTTAATAGACATAGCATACTTGTCAGCATCCGGATTCTTACCTTCAGTTCTGATCTCTGCGGCCTTCCTGTTAGCTGGCTGGTGTGGCTGCAGTGGATAGGAGCTGCAGCAGCGAGGTCCTCCGGTGCAGCTGCCGGGCATCTGGAGGCTGGGGTCCAGGTCCTGGGGAGAGGAGCATGGCAGCCGGAGGTGTCTGTTTTCAAGTGTCCTGTTGCTGGAGTGCAGCGTCCGGGAGGCTGAGGCCAGAGTAGTGGCTGTGTGCTGGTTTCACATGTGTCCTCTGTGCAAGGAGCCGCCATGTTGGAGACCTAGCCAAGCCAATGGGTATCGCAGTTCACGTCCAATCAATCTGGTGCAGTCTTCCCTTATAAAAAGGGGTTGATGCTTAGCGATGATGCCAGTGCTTCAATTTACTTGCTGTTGTAAGGTGCTCAAGCTCTGCATTCCCAGGTTGGGTGTAGTATGGTATGCCGGCGGCCGGGCTCCCAGCGTCCAGCATACCGGCACCGGTAGCCCGACCGCCGGCATACCGACAGCGTGGCGAGCGAAAATTAGCCCCTTGCGGGCTTGCTGTGCTCGCCGCGCTGCGGGCATGGTGGCACGCTACGCTATTTATTCTCCCTCCAGGGGGGTCGCCAGTATACTGGGCACCAGGATCCCAACAGTCGGCAACCTGAAGACCACCCTCCAGGTTAACCCCTGGTATCCTGGTTCTGTTGTGGCTGCACGGTGGTCAGTTCTGTTATTGCAGTCCATTGCTCCCAGTCCACCTGCTCTTGCGGTTTAACTGCTGGATTCTCTATCTGGTAGAGGGTCTCTGTTTGCTGATGGTGCTCACAGCGACCCTTTCTTCAGCATTGTTTACAAATCATAAGTCATCTCTTCATTCAGTGTTGTTCAGCATTGTTTACAAATCACAAGTCATCTCTTTATTCAGTGTTCTTCAGCATCATTTACAAATCACAAGTCATCTCCTCATTCAGCGTTCTTCAGTATCATTTACAAATCACAAGTCATCTCCTCATTCAGTATTCTTCAGCATCATTTACAAATCACAAGTCATCTCTTCATTCAGTATTCTTCAGCATTATTTACAAGTCACGAACCTTTCATCTTTCAGAGTTTACTGAGACTTATCTCCTAGTCGTTGTGTATGATTGAGGCCTCATTAAAACTGAATTAATCTTTCTTCAGTGAATCGTTCTCGGTCATTGTCCTAATTGCCTACCCCTCTACGTCTTTGGGCTTAAGTCTTCAATCCATGAGTAGGAACTACATTCAGCCACCTCATTTCCTTCCTTTGCCGATAGCTGCTCCCTCAGTCAATTATCAGTCAGATCCCCAACTCAAGCCAAGCGTGACATTATTATTATTATTATTATTATTATTATTATCTGTTATTTCTATGACATTATAAGGATTCCAGAGTGCAATACATAGTATTAGCATAAGAAATTGCAGGGTTCCAGTCAGCATTTAGAATGTCAACAATTAAAATGCTGACACCAGCCAGCTGGTGTCTGCCTTTTGGGAGGAAATAGCAATGTTTATACATAACACTAGTGTAGACATTCCTTTAATGAACCCGCATATTTGTATATTTGTCTTAGAATTACAGGATTGTATGTATAGCCCATTGGTTCTCAATCTGTGTACCGTAGCACCCTAGGGTGCCTTGGAGCACTTGCAGGGGTGCCTTGGATTGGTGGTCCAGGACCACTTCAAATTATTTATGGTCAATGTAATAGGCAAAACCAGTGCTGGTGGCTTCCAATCATACAAAATGTGGACCAACAGAAGCAAATCTTGTCCAGCACCACACAATTGAACGAACCTAAGGATGACATATAAACACAATTTACTTAATTGAATATTTCTTTCTAAATTTTTCAACAAGAAACTTTTGTCCTATGGGTGCTGTGAAAACAATTCTGATACTCTAGGGTGCTGTTATTCAAAAAGGTTTGGGAACTACTGGTATAGCCCGTACCTGGATGGTTCCTGACCCTCCCTACTCTGCTACCTGGGTGTCATTAGTTAACACTACACTTTTACATGAGCGTTTTATGTATAATAAATGTAAATGTCCAGTGAAATATGCTAAGGTATGTGACTTAAGGTATGAAACTCTCGGTATATTCTTGACACCACCTCTTATGTTCTGTTTATGGTTCACTTACCAACTCTTTGCTTTCAGCATGCACTAAACTGTCTCCATGTATACATGACTGTAGATTTGTTTTAAAATATTTTAATATGCAGGAATGTTTCTATCTATTTGATTATGGAATATACGTGAATTGTATTAATTTTTCATATCCTAATTCAAAATCTGAGTTCCTTAATTAATGTAATCATCTCCTTAATGTGATAGGTTTCTGTCATATGCTATTAGGTATACCCATGTAATCATTTCTGATCTGCCAATATTGACACCTGTAAAGCATACATTATAGTTTTTGCTATTTGTTTTGTTTTTCTGTGTTTTTTTGAAAAGCAAAAAAATACATGTTTTTAAAATAAAAATGTCGACACCAGAATGTCAACATCTTTTGAATGTCAAAATTCAGAATGATGGCATGATTAGAATATCAGCAAACAAAAAGTCAACCGATAATATGTCAACACCCACAATGTGGGTGTTGACATAATGTCAACATGTTCAAAATGTTTAACAATTTCAACACATGAAATAACATTAGGGTTAGGATTAAAGTTGAACTGCATTTATCCTTAGGACTAGTTTTAGGATTAAACAGGACTGCTGACATTCGGAACATGGTGAAATTATTGTATCAACATAATGAATGTCGATAATCTGCATGTCAACATATAATACCCAATCCAAAATTTCACAACTACAGAATAGTACAGACAGGAATATAGCTTACATATATACATAGATACATAATAACAAGGGCCATAACTAGTGGTGTGTGAGCGGTGCCTCAGTGAGTGGAAAAACTACAGCCTCCACAGCCACTGTGATAGCATTGGAGGTGCCAGGCTTGGGGGGGAGGGGTGGTTGCTGCCCTTGTTTAAGCAGCAGATTTCCATGCTGACTAGCCATCTGCATGAAAATCTGCTAAATGTCCTCCTAAAATGGCCGCTTCCTTGGAGGAGACAGATGCTAGAGGTCATATGTGACCTCTAGCGTTTGACAGGGAGCAAAGCACTATCCTGTTACCTAGAAGTGCTGGGTGCGCTTAGCACTGTGCGGGTTCCAGCGATCATTACACCCCTGGCAATGAGCATTACACCCAGAGCATTCACCCCGGCAATGAGCATTCACCCCTGGCAATGAACATTACACCCCAGGCAATGAGTATGACACGACACCAAGAGCTTGAAACCCTGTGGCAACAAGCATGGATCCCCTGGCAATGACCATAACATTCCTGCCAATGAGCAAGAAACCCCTGCCAATGAGCATTACAACCCTTGCAATGAGCATGACACCTAGGTCTTGAAACCCCTATCAATGACCATTACACCGCTGGCAAATAGCAGGACACCAAAAGCATGAAACTACTAGCAATGATCATTACACCCCTGGCAACGAGCAAGACACACAGAACATGAAACTCCTGGCAATGAGCATTACACTCCTGGCAAAGAGCATGACACCCAGAGCATGAAACCCCTGGCAATGAGCATTACAACTTTGGCAACGAGCATTACATCTCTGGCAATGAGCATGACACCCAGAGTTTGAAATCCCTGGCAATGAGCATGGAACCCAGAGCATGAATCCCTTGGCAATGAGCATGGAGCCCAGAGCATGAAACCATTGGTAATGACCAGGTAATTTAAAAGTAATTAGAAGCCTTACAGTGGGGCATAATGTGTCAGGGGCATTGTGGTGTGTGGTGCATAATGTACAGTATCACAGGCATTACAGTGGGTGGCATAATGTATCACAGGCATTGCTTTATGTGGCATAATATGTAATGGGCATTGTGGTGTGTGTCATAATGTATCACAGGCATTGTGGTGTGGGCATATTGTATAATGGGCATTGCAGTGTGTGGCATAATGTGTCACAGGCATTATGGTGTGTGGCATAATGTATAATGGGCATTGTAGTGTGTGGCATAATGTGTAAGGGGCATTATGGTGTGTAGTATACTGTGTCACGGGCATTTTGGTTTGTGGCATAATGTGTAAGGGTCATTATGGTGTGTATTATACTGTGTCATGGGCATTTTGGTTTGTGGCATAATGTGTAAGGGTCATTATGGTGTGTGGTATACTGTGTCACGGGCATTTGGTTTTGTGGCATAATGTATAAGGGGCATTACTATAAGGAGGGAAAAGAACAAATAATGTAAGGAGCATGAATTCCCTGTGGTGGCCAATGTCTGGGTGTGCAAGCTGCAAAACTGAGGTACAAGGTAGTCTTTTTCTGCAATGCCACCCCCTTGCATTGAGGCCACACCCTTTGCAGTGATGCCAAACCCCTTTTTTGGAGTGCAGTGAAGTGTGGCAATGGTAACGAGGGGGCACCTGAAATGGCGCCGTGCAGCCAGAATCTCTGCAGCAGTGCCACCCGGAGCCTCCTTTATATGCTCCAGACAGGCACCCTGCAGGACATGCAGTCCCACAGAGCATCCTGAGGACACTCCGTCCATGTTGTACTTAATGGCATCTTTGGCACCACCCTTTTGTGATCTCATAGGACAGGAGGTCGGGGACATGGCCGGCAGAGGGCTCAGCGAAGCCCTGTTACGGCATTGATAATAACAGTGCTCAGTTTACTTAAGACAAGGATTCAGAGGGGAAAGGGTCCTGCTCACTAAAATGTACAGTAAAATATTGGGGATAGATTTTCATTAACAGATCTATTACCTGGAAAAGGACAATAACACTTTTAAACCAATATCAGACACGGAGAACCTGTTTCTGCACAGGTAATTTTGTGAGCCCATCTCTCCACAGGAAGTTCAACAGGCTATAAGTCTCTCACTTGAGGCAATTCCCTGGAGCTTGACGACTACACAAACCAGTACTATAAATCTTATGCAGCTATTTTAGTCCCTCAATTGACCAATTTATTTAATGAAGCTGCTGAACTGGGCTCTGTCCCAAGAGAAATATTGGAAGCTAGTAGAGTTTTACCTAAAGCTCTCTCTCTTAAATACAGATGTTAAAATGTATGTATGCAAAAGTCCTGTATCACAACAAAACTATGGCTGGAATTTGCCAAAAGCCATCCTACTGGTTTCAAGCTCCTTAGCTCTCTACAGCAATATTACCTTATAACATAAGCCTCCTGCAAAAATTGTTAATTTGTGGTTTCTGAAAAACTCTTTTTTTCCATTACAAATGGAGCAAGAGAAGAGTGTCTAATCTCTCTACTTCTGAAAGGTAATGGAACTATTAGCTGAGTACAGTGTGTTAGGGATGTCCCTACTATTAAAAATATTTGCATATAAGTCTATGGGGGAATTTAATTAGCCATAAAAATGCTGTTTTTGTGGTAAAACAGAGATTTTATTGTGATCAGTTATAAGCCCCTATTCAATTGTCTGAGGAAAAATACTGGCTATACTGTAAGTCTCCATATGTTTTCCGCAAATTTCACTTTATCACCTATGAGCAGGTGATAAGCTTGGGGAAAATTCCTATTTTAAGGCAAAAATTTTGGTATTGGTTTAGAACCCCTGGTACACCCTCTTGAGTGACTAATTAAGCACTTAGAAGTTTTTAATTATTTTTAATTGGCCAATAATGACATGTCAGTTTTGGGGTCAAAAAATGCAAAATGATGGAAATTGGAGTACAATGTGTGGGACAGATACTGTATATTGAGGTGCTTTATGCTGTTTTGGGAAGTTTTTTGAAAGTGCATTAAAATTACCCAAATGTATACTTACACCCATGTGTATGTACTCCCAATTTAATTTGAGAATTTACTTTGCTAAAAAACACTTGCATTATCATTGTTTTTTAAAACTTTTTTTTTAGAAAAATACATGTAATGGGCATTTGACAAATCTAAGTATACTTCTTTTTATTATGACAACTGATAGAGGGGCAGATGTTTCAAGCCCGGAGAAGTGATAATAAGTGGAAGGTGATAATGCACCAGCCAGTCAGCTCCTGTCATTTTTCAAACACGTAATGATTGACTGGTGCGATATCACTTTCCACTTATCACATCTTTATCACTTCTCCAGGCTTAATACATCTGTTCCATTCTTCTGTACTGTTTTCCTATCTTACATTGTCTTTATTTGGGGTACAGACAGATTTCTCCATTTTCTCAAACACTTTTTTTTTGTTTTGAAGGCAAGAGTTATTGCAAGAATCTCGGTTTCTCAAATTTGCAATAGGATAGGTCGAACTGCGGAAGAACGCAATCCCATGAAAAGCAGCTTTTCATGAAATCTTAACGATATCCATGAAAAGTCTGTTTGTGGTAAATTACTTTGTTATCACAGCTAATTGAATTCCCCCCAATGTGTTAATTATGAGATTATTTGTGCCAGTTACCCTCTACTTTTATTTCTATCAATAGTTAACATAATTGATGCATTTGCCAAATTATTTTATTCTAAAGGTAACCATAGTAAACCACAATCCATATGTATACTACTAAGTGTGATATGGGTTCCCAGCATTGAGGATGTCGGTCGTCAGAATACCAACACTGGCATCCTGACAATGAGACAATGCCTAATCCTCACCCTCCCTTTAACCACTTAACTGATGATTTTTTTTGCCAAACACCGCTCATAAATTGTCATTTTTTTTTTTGAGTGAATTAGATGAAGAACATGAATTTAACCCTATCCAAAATGATTTTAGTTAAAAATAAGAAACTTTTTTAAAATAGTTTCTTTCAAACATCGGAACATCGATCTGGAACATTGTGGCCATCGGAACATCGATAACATAGCGACCATCGCAACTTTAGTGTTTACGGCCCGGACAGCGGCCACGTACACAGGGGGTGGCTGGGGGTGGCTTGGCAGGGTTGGTTTACACTACCAGCGGTTGCCATTGTCTGCAGCCGCTGAGGGTGGGGGGATCCTGCCGTGCTGACTGATCAGCAATGATCAGCAACAAGACAATCAGTGGGGGAGAGTGCAGGGAGGCAGAGGGACCTTCTGGTCCCTCTGACAGCAGCAGCGGAGGGAGGTTTCCCTTCCCTGCCGCTGCTAGCACTGTTTATCTGACTGGTTGCATCCTGTGCGACCACGTCAGTTAAAGCACTTGCAGGCACGGTCGCATCTGGTGCGACCATGCCAGGCAAGTGGTTAAACCTCCCTTCCTGCAGCCAAACCCTAAACCTCCCCTTATGCAGCTTAATCCTACCCATCCCTCCTCTCAGCCTAAACCTAACCCTCCTTCTCCGCAGCCTAACCCTAACTTCCCCACAATAAACATGGCTACATCTGTGCATCCCATATAAAATACTGTACTTAGCCAGTAATATTTGAAGCTGTAAATGGATTAAGGTGTTATATTACATTAAGATGTAATATTTCAAGAGGTAAATGGATTAAGGTGTTATGTTACATTTAGAAGAAACTAAGATGTTTACAGTTAAAGACAATTATATTAGAACTTAAGAATGGACATATTTTATCCACGAAATATATCAGTAAACACATTAAACTACCAACATTTACAATAACGCCTAGGTCATTGCACCTTCACCCATTAAAAAAAAAAAATTCATAAAATTGTTACACAACACTTTCATCCATTCACCTTTTCATTTCTTAATATCTCTACCAGGTGTTTGGTAATATGCTGTTTGGACAGAAAGTGGACAGCTACAAATGGGAGTAAAAAATATCTCAAAGCTTGGCCGCATTGCAACCATGATAATGATGTGTTTGCTCGTGTTATGGTCAATGAGAGTGCTTCCCATCAGCTAGAGTACATGTGCATTCTTTGGAAAACCATCCAAGCTGCCTACTGAAATTCTATTTGGTCTAATAAAAAAATGTACTTACTGTATCTCTCTATCTTTATGTTAGTGAAAAGCACCTCTTGGATGACTGTCTGTTCCTATTTCCCTCTATTACAATGGAATGCAAAATGGTTCTAGCCCAAAATAGAGCATTGGCTGGACTTTACCCCTTCAATATAAAATATCAGATAACATGTTGGAAATGATGTGTTGTGTTCCTATACAGCATGTGTCCTTGATCCAGGGGAAGAGGGTAATAGAAGAGTGAGAGGGCCTTAGTATCATCCACCTGCAGATTATCCCGGCCGCAGACTGCTGCTGATTGACAGGCAGTCTGTTTGTGAATCAAAACCAGTTTACGGCCATGATTATCATCACCAGCATAAGGGTCCAGGCCCATTCCATGCTGGTGACCAGATAAACACCTTCTCTGTCTCCGGTAGTTACACCCAGGGGCGTAGCCAGAACTTTGTGGGCCTCATAACAACATTTTGAAGGAGCCCCTGTCTCATTGCTACCAGAGTGACACCTCTCCACAGCATTTGTTAATTTTGTGCCCCATAGTAGTGCCCTAGTTCACATGATGTCACATTATAGGGCTGCCAGTACACATAATGCAACACAGTACCCGCAATTCATAATTTATAATTTATATTGTCCTCTGTTCAAAATGTGCCACACTACAGTGCCCCCATTTCATATTATGCCACACTATAGTGGCCCCACTTCATATATTGCCACACTACAGTGCCCCAGTTCATATTATGCTACACTATAGTGCCTCCACTTTATATATTGCCACACTATAGTGCCCCCAGTTTATATTATGTAACATTATAATGCCCTACGGTTCATTTTATACCACAGTACAATAAGCAGCTCCAGGGACATACCTAGATATATTGCAGAGTCCAAGACAAAATGATATAAGGGTCCCTATGCATCTACCAGTGGTGAAAATTGTAAATAGTACATGAAACTGTGACAGGGAAGGTGGGCCCCTCTCAGTTCTGGGTGCTATAGTAACTGCACTCCCTGCACCTATTGTAGCTACGCCCTTGGTTACACCGCTGGTTAAACAAGGATGTACTGTAAGTTTAAGTGATGTATGTAAAGCTGGTGCATAATGCTACTAAATTGATGCTCTGCATCAGGTCTTCAATGTCTGCCAAAATTTCAGATGCATTTTATTTTAATTAATGTAGCATTTTTGGGGGGGCATTTATTAATTAAATATTTATTTCTTAGGTTCATAACATTACTTATATGTTTCCTAAATAAAATACAGTCATTCTCAAAAAAGTTCAATGGCAGTAGTATCCAGAAAAAAAAAATAGCACTATATTGACCACAAGACATTGAAGACAAGTAATATGTGAGTTGTTGTTGGTTGGAGTGTCTGGGCAGAAGAACAAAAAAATATAAATAATTACTAATTTATTTGCATTAGCTAGTAAAATTTATTGATATGCATTCAAAAATGCTTCTGCTGGATTATAATATGCAAACACTTTTAGATGCCACTGTGTTCTATTGTATGCCACTTGCTATCCTATATGCAAACAGATAGACATGGTGCCACTTGAGACAGTGCAGTCAGATGCAGATAATCTGCACTGAATGGCAGCACTTCTTTAGCAGCGTGAGACTGCGAGTGTATCTGATGTTATATTACTCTGCTTTCCTGTGAGATTAGTGACAATGAGAAAGAAGCACGGATTCAATTCTTACCCTCATAGCTTACAATTGTCATTTTTTTGACAGCTGTTATTTAAAAATGACACCCCCTTTGTCACTTTTATTAATGTGTTATTATGTGCCGGTGCATAGATTGTAAAATTGGATCATGGTCTTTAAAAACCCCACAATCGATGGACTTGCAACAATTAAATGGGGACCCCATGCCTGGTTGTTGCCCAGTCTCCATCTCATTTAGAGAATGATGCATCTACAGCTGAAAGGGTAACGCAAATATTATAGTATATATAATGAAAACAGTTTCCGATGTCTTATTTCTTTTTTAAAAGCAGGATAGAGTATGTCCTTTGCATGAATGAACAGCAAGCATGAATCTTACTGCTGGTGATGTTTATGCCACTTTCCTTCCTTCTTCCTATCCTTGTCTACGAATACATATACAAGATTATTCTGTTTCTGTAAAAAAACACACTAAATCATAGCAGATTCAACTGTTTGCCTTTCCACTAATAACCACCTCTGCTCAGCAAATTCTAAATCTCTAGTGCCACCAAAGGTTGGATTCAAGAACAGCTCAGTTATATGCATTGGGATAGAAACGAGATAGAAGTCGCTTGTAAAAATCTAAGGAAAATGACACACACAGTCTGTTTATCTTGTATGTATCATAATGTAAAAGATTGTGCATTATATTTGATTTTAACTACATTTCAGTCTTCCCACATTCACCAGTTTTTCGTATTACAGATTATACTATTAGCTGTGCTAGTATTGTAAGTTTTTTTATTTTTTTATTTTACAAGCTGTTGATCTAAAGCAAACCAGAAACACGTATTTTGTATTCACCGACCTGGTAAGCTGATATCTGAAGCGTCAGACCACATTGACATGTCATGATTAATTAGCTATTACAGATATTGCCTGACAGTTAAGGTTAGTGATGAAATTAGCCAGGGACAACCAGTTCTGCTGATGCTAGCATGTAAGGTTGGCATCAGTCCTGTAAAGAAGCCATGGCAAACAAAGGGGTTTATCAATAATGTGCTTTCTGAAAACGATAAGCACCTTACTAGTAGTTTGTGGAAAAAAATAAAATAAACTCCTTTAAAACTCCACATGTATTTTATTGTGTTTATTCTGTATTTAGATTAGTCAAAACAATTATAATACATTTTTGCTTTGTTTTGATGTCCTTGTTTATTATGCTGTGCTCTATCGAGATGTTTTAGACATGGGGGGTATCCAATTACTCGCGGTCAATGACCGTGGGTAATTAATTCGCGGGGGCTATCCTTTTAGCCCTAACGCCGGCATTTATTGCGGATTATGCGTCGGATGTCTCAGGCACCCGAAGCATAATCTGCGATAAGCGGCTGCTGGAGCCACGATAACACATAGGATTGGGGACTTATTCTTTTTTTGTATCTTTTCATGAAAGCAATTGCAATTTAAATCATATTTAATGTAACATGTTAGAAAGTAGTGCAGTGACCAGTAGACAAAAAAGCCAAATGATGTACGTGAGTAGCTGATGGTGCCCATATTGTTTTGGTTTCTCCGTTCTTACATAAGGATGAATGGATTGAGTGATGTCTGTCATGCCTCGTACACTCCGATATGTGTTATAGTGCCAATCTGTATTGCCCTGCAGGTTAGAATGACAATTAGGTTCCTATGCCAGTTACAGTGTAAGGAAATCAGTTCTGCCTTTGTATGAGATGTTCACACTTAACTTCCTAGAGACAGGAAAACTTTTTTTCCATGAATTGATTGACGGGTCTGGTCTATAAAATGGAGGTGGTATATAGTGGTCTCCTGTCGAAGTGAAGCTCATCGGTGTGTTTCTTGTTTTCCTGCCAGTATGAAGGTTGTGCAATCCTAAATTGTGTATCAAGTAAAACCAGCTCTGGGAACACCCCCTTCATTGTTCTCTAACCTCGTGCTCTGTTTTGGTACATTATTTTAATTAGTGGATTCAAATAAAATATAGTGATCACTTTATTTTTAAAGGGAACACCATACAGGTGAAATAAATATGCAACAAAGACTTAATTATCCTTTTTGCAAATATAACATCTATTTAGTCTTGAACTGCTTGCTATATAAAATCACAAGCATTTGCCTGTCTTGCAAAGCCTGCCATCTTTGGTAGTGCCTTGTGCGTGGCCACTGGCCACCAAGCCAATGCGCAGACATTAATGGCTTTAAATGGAGGAGAATGAAAAACAAATTGCACTACTCTATGCAAACTAGATGATGATAATGATAGAGGACATCCAGCCAGGTGTGATTACAATAAATGAATGTCGACATGGCCAGAATGTAAATATTGTGAATTTTAACAGTCAGCATGTCAACAGTCAGCATGCACTTTACATGTACTCAGCATATACTTTATGTGGCTGTCTGCCAGGAGTGTGCCCGGAGGAAACGAAGTGCTGCTACATCATGCACACGTTAATAATAATATTGGGGGTCATTCTGACCCGATCGCATGCTGCAGTTTATCGCAGCGGTGCAATCGAGTCAGAACTGCGCAAGCGCCGGCACCGCAGTGCGCCGGCGCATGCTAGATGGCCGAAGGCCGTTGGGCCGCTGCGATAGCCTCTGCCTGATTGACAGGCAGAGGCGGTCGCTGGGCGGGGGGGCGGAACAGTGGCGTTGTGCCGCCGTTTCGTGGGCGCGGTCCGGCCAATGCAGGCGTGGCCGGACCGAACAGGGGGGCGGGCCGCAGCCGCTGCGTAACGTCACACGCAGTTGCTGCAGGCTGGGGAGTGATGAGTAGCTCCCAGCCAGCACACTAAAGCTGCGCTGGTCGGGAGCTACTCTTAAAGTGAAAAGGCATCGCCGCTGTGCGATGCCTTTGCACTTCTGCGAGGGGGGGTGGCACTGACATGCGGGGCAGGATAGCCCCGTGCTGGGCATCCCCCCGCATGTCAGTGTGAATGATCGTAGCTGTGCTAAATTTAGCATAGCTACGATCATTTCGGAATTACCCCCATTATCCGTTGCAGTGTGCACTATCTTCCTTCATCCTCAATTCCTGTATTCTGCATAGCTTTGCTACAAAAGGAGCACTGTGGCTGTTCTACATTGGTCCATAGAGCCAATTTCATCTATTCTGCATATAAATTAACATGGAAAAAGGTCCCAAAAATGTAACTATATTGACTAGACCTAAAATACATTTTAATTATAATCTTGATATAGGATGTGTCTAACTTGCTGAGTGCAAGCTGTAGGTTTCTGTTACCATTCACATCAAACTCAGGGATGATTTACTAAAGGTATAAGCTTTCATCTAGCCTTCCAGATATTTGTTCATGTCTAATAGCCAATTAGGTTATGCAAAATATAAAAATAGACTATTTTATCATACCTAATTGGCTGTAGGATGTGAACACAAATCTGCCAAGGTGGAGAAAAATTAAGCCATTAATAAATCATCTCCTGACAGAGGACCCATTAGTTGTGTCCATAATATATTAAATATGCTGTGTAAAAAAGGTGATCAGTTTTCAGAAATATTTTAAGTTCTAATAAGTCTTTTAAATATTGCATATAAACTTGCCAATGTTATTGTAGCTCTGTTACAAGGTACTTTAACCACTACTATATAGACTAAGTCAAACATTTAGTTGAAAATTGGTCCAGATTTATTCCTGTACACATAGCTTGGAAGAAAACAAGAATGGAAAGAAGTCCACTTAATGGGGTTAGTAAATCAATTGTTTTTAAAATATGTGCAAACTACAGGGAAGTGGCTAGGTAGTCATGGCCTCATGTTAATCACAGTTATGCATCTAATGTACCTACTGCGGAATGCAGTGCATATGCCGGCTGGCGGGATACTGTTGTGAAAATGGAGATGTGTCACCACCATTAAGGGGGAGGGAAGAGGCCAGGGATCTCCATCATAGGATGGAGATTTCCTGGCCTCTGTGATGGGCAGCTTGCGTTGCACCATGGGTGCTGTAAGCCACCCAATGGTGGGAGAGAGATCTGATGCTGTGTCCCAGGATGCAGTTCAGATCAGTACTCAGGACCAGATTAAGCCTTGGGGATCCATGGGGCATTTAGGACAGGGGGGTGCTGGAAAAGGGGTGTCTATATTTAATTGTGTATACTTCCCAACATGAGCCATTCCAGGAGGGACAAAATGCTCTCTACCTGGATTTACTTCTTAATATATCATTGGCGTTACCCGTGTTGAACTATTTCATTGATAAGAAAGGTATTTCAATTAGGGATGAGCGGGTTTGGATTTTTTAAATCCGAACCCCACTGAACACCCTTGATCCGAGTCAGAAACTGAGTCCGGCTCGGTTTTCCCGCCAGACTCGGTTCCCAGGACGAGGCAAAACGTCATTATTCTGGTGTCGGATTCTCGCTAGATCTGGACTTTGTATATATCTTGCCACCCGCCGCACCATCATCACTCCAGTCTTGGAGAGTGTAGCGAGAGGACATGTCTCCTCAGTGTCTGTGCAGGAAAGTGGCGTGGCACATGGGGTTGCGACCTGCTCTTTTGTATCATTCCAGTGGTGCTGTCTTGTGCTGCATCAGTCCAGTGGTGGTGTCTTGTGCTGCATCATTCCAGTCACAGTGGTGGTGTCCTGTGCTGCCATAAGTCCAGTGGGGCTGCTGTATAAGTCCAGTCCAGTGGTGCTGTCTTGTGCTGCATCAGTCCAGTGGTGCTGCTGTATAAGTCCAGTCCAGTGGTGGTTTCTTGTGCTGCATCAGTCCAGTGGTGGTGTCTTGTGCTGCATCAGTCCAGTGGTGGTGTCCTGTGCTGCCATAAGTCCAGTGTTGCTGCTGTTAAAGTCCAGTCCAGTGGTTATGCCATATAAGACCAGTCCAGTGGTGCAGCTGGATAAGTCCAGTCTAGTGGTGCTGCCATATAAGTCCAGTAGTACTGCCGTATAAGTCAAGCAGTACTGACGTATAAGTCCAGTGGTACAGCCATATAAGTCCAGTGGTATAGCCATGTAAGTCCAGCGGTACTGCCATATAAGTCCAGTGGTACTGCCGTATAAGTCCAATGGTGCTGTCCTGTGCTGTATATTATTTATCCCAAATAAAGGGGTTACTAATATTTAATCCAAAATAATTGTAAAGGGTTTGCCCTGTGTGGAATAGGGGTACACTCTCCTGTGCTGCATATTATTATAATAACTACAAATAAAAGGGTTATTATCCAAATAATTTTAATAGGCTTTGCCTTGTGTGTGTGGTTTAGGTGTACGCTCTCCTGTGCCGCATATTGTTATATAAACTCCAGAAAAATAATGGAGAACAAAAATTTGGAGGCTAAAATAGGAAAAGATCAAGAACCACTTCCTCCTAATGCTGTAGCTGCTTCCACTAGTCATGACATAGATGATGAAATGCCATCAACATCGTCTGCCAAGGCCGATGCCCAATGTCATAGTAGAGGGCATGTGAGATCCAAAGAGCCAAAGTTTAGTAAAATGACTAAAAAAAATAAATTAAATTGTCTGAGGAGAAACGTAAATTTGCCAATTTGACATTTACGACACGGAGTGGCAAGGAATGGCTAAGGCCCTGGCCTATGTTCATGACTAGTGGTTCAGCTTCACATGACGATGGAAGCCCTCATCCTCCCACTAGAAAAATGAAAAGAGTTAAGCTGACAAAACCACAGCAAAGAACTGTGCGTTCTAAGATGGTATCACAAATCCCCAAGTAGAGTCCAAGTGTGTCAGTGGTTGCGATGCTTGACCTTCCCAACTGGATGGGAAGAGGTGGCTCCTTCCACCATTTGCATGCCCTCTGCAAGTGCTGGAAGGACCACCCACAATCCAATTTCTGATATTTAAATTGAAGATGTCACTGTTGAAGTACACCAGGATGAGGATATGGGTGTAGCAGGTGCTGAGGAGGAAGTTGACAAGGAGCAGTCTGATGGTGATGTGGTTTGTTTAAATCAGGCACCGGGGGAGACAGTTGTTGTCCATGGGATGAATAAGCCCATTGTTAGGCCTGGGCAGAAGACCAAAGAATCTGCCTCTTAGGTTTGAAATTATTTCTATCCAAATCCGGACAACTACTGTCTTGCCATATGTACCTTATGCAAAAGTGTAATAACTAGGGTAACGAGATTAACCACCTAGGAACATCCAGTCCAGATCCAAAACACAAAAAAGATCCAGATCCAAAACCAAAACACAAAAAGTGGATTGTGCACTCCCCGAATTTCAGCACAGGTGATGCCATTCATAAATTAAGAGAGACGTCCAGGTAGAGGGCATTTTGTCCCTCCTGAAATGGTTCATGTTAGGAGGCATGGATTGTGTATATTAAATTTAAACCAATGGTGTATATTAGATTTAAACTAATAGTTTGATAATGCCTGGGTACTGTTTATAGCTCCATCTAAAACTAATTTATAAAGTTTTAGTGGAACAAAGACAACTTAACATTAAAATACACATAGAAAAATAAAATATATAATTTATCTTGTCACATGCAAGAATAGAAGCAGCCTCTATACTAGGTTCACACTGGGACAGGAATCAGGAGCACTCTCTGTGTGTCACTTTCTAGACCTGAAAGCTCTCATTATATAACAGGTTAAACAGGACCCAGACACCCGAGATGTAGTTATGTGACCGGCAGTCATATTACTGATGGCTACATCCCACCCCCCTCTAAATCCCTACTGTCATCATGCCGACTATTAGGGACTATTCCCACTTGTGGGTGTCCACGACACCCATAGAGTGGCAATAAAACCACTGAGCCTGCAAGGGGCTTGTTGCGCTGGCACCCCCACACCGGCATTCTGCCGCCGGGATCCCACAGTCGGTATGCTGACTACTGGAATACCCAGTGGCGGTCATGCATACTCAACCCAGACACTCAAGCCAGGAAGAGGAGAAGCATGGATCTCTGGGTTACTTACAACTCTCTTCCCCCTCCTATCTCTTCTCTGGTCAGAAAGCTCCATCGGCAGATCATGAAACTTGACACTCTTGTATCTCTGCCTACACAGCATACTGTCCTACTTGCATTCTTGCTATCTGGTTCTGCTGCTGCACAAGAGGGAGAACTAGTGATGTCGGTGTGCTCTAGCTGGGGGTCCCAAGGTACAGTATCCCCTGCACCCCCCCTCCTTAATATCAATGTCAGTACTGCAGCACGAGGCGTCTGCTTGTTATAGGTGCCTCCTGCTGCATTACTATACAGCGCTATCACTGTTGCTTCCAAGGAAGCAGCAGTGATAGCAACTCTGTCCACATTTGAATGACCCCCACTCTCCTATTACCCACACATGCTACTCATTGAGACCCATCCATTCTTCAGTAACATCAGGCAGTCTGGCACTAAATCAGAAAGTTTCAGCTACAATCAGGTTCACTACCTGGCTGTTACTGTGCTATAGAGGTTATTCTCACAACTGATAACTTATCAAAGTATCTCGTGAGACTAATTAATGGGGTGATGTACGAAACAGTGAAAAGTTTGGAGAAGTGTGCCAGTGGAGAAGTTGCCCGTGGCAACCAATCAGCTTTGAAGTAACATTTATCAAGTTAATTCTATAAAATTATAGATAGCAGCTGATTGGTTGCCATGGGCAATTTTTCCACTGGTACACTTCTCCACTCTTTTCACTGTTTCATACATCTACCCCAAAGGGGAGAATTCAACTGCAGGTAAAAGAGATACGTTTTCCTGGGTATTAACTTATTGCGCATATCACCCGTTAACTTCCCTTTATGCCTATATGCGGGTGTTTTATTGTGCAATCCAATCCAAATTTCTTGCTGGTTTTACACATGTTAAGTATAGGTGAAAATGGGGAAATCTGCCTGTACCCCCTAAATAGTCAAACTAATATTGGATACCAGTATAGAGGTCTATAAGTGGCCATGAGAAAAGTATTTTGGGTTCTTAAATTGTGTCAAATGACTGTTATACGGTAATTTTTTTTTGGAAAACAGTGACAAAATGATAGCAAGCAAGTGTTTTTTACTGCAAAATAAATGCTCTACTTAACTTAGTGGTGCATAAAAATTCCTGTACGTACTGTATATATTTGTGTAATTTTAAGCCACAAAATCTTAAAAAACACCTCTAACACCCACTTACAATCAGGGCCGTCTTTTCGTATGGGCTCAATGGGCTCTTGCCCAAGGGCCCCAGGAGTGAAAGGGCCCTAGGCTGATAGCTGAGGGTCCCCTCTTTCCAGGGGTACCAGATTTTCGAAAATCGGCCCTGGGGAACCTGAGATTTCCGACTTCAAAGCAGTGGTCCCCATCCAAGCCTGTTAATTGTTCTTCCCAGCCAGATATATTGGATTCTGTCTGACTTAGAGTTTATCTGATGGTAAACTCCAAAAGCTGGGACTCTCCCCTTTCAGTGGACACTGGCAGCTTGTCTTTACTATGCCCAGAATCAGAGATATCAGCCTTCAAGCAGCTGGTCCCTGCTCCAGCTCCACACGCCTGGTATGCAGTTTTATAATTTTGTTGGTGAATTGCTCTGGCTCCTGATCTCTGATCCTCAAGTCCCCAGTTCCTCCTGAAAGGTGTCCCCAATACCTCCTGAAAGGTGGGAGTCACTAGTTTTTTTTATCCCATTAAAACTATCTCTATTTCCAGGAACTGGAGATATCTGCAGTAAAGCAAGCTGCCCTGACCCCCGGAACATGATGAATATTAATCCCACTCCACTATCCTCCCCTCCCCTGTGTATTAAACACCCCCTACCACTCTGGAAGTCATGTACCAGGGCCCCTTTATTCAGCACAATGTCCCCTTCTACAGTTTAGCGTTCTCCTTCCCGCCCCATTTGTGCAGTAAAGGAGTAATTAGCAGAAATTATTTCTCCAGGTCCTACATGCTGAGCGAAAGCTAGAACCCCCCGACCCCCACACACCCCCACTGGACATCAAATCTTCCACTGATAGCACCCCCTACCCCTTCCGCTGATGGGTGGGTAGGGGCCCCAGGGCATTGCTGTGCCCAGGGGCCTACACTGCTGTTAAGACGGCTCTGCTTACAATCTCAAAACCACCTGTCACATTCATAGAGCACACCATAATACACATCAGACATTAATTAGGGATACGTTTACCTGTCAGGTGACCGAGGCTGGAATCCTGACACCACTCTGAAGACTGGCTCCAGGACACCAACAGCCAACATCCCTTTGGTAAGTATCAGGGTGGGTTTTAGGATTAGAACAGGGGGGAAGGTTAGGGTTAGGCATTATAGGGGGGTTAGGGATATGTACTAGGGTGGTGGTTAGCCATAGCCTTCACCCCCCGAGATTTAGCCTTAGCCGACACCCTCTGGATTTATCTCTAGCCACCAGCAATGGAGGTTTATGGTTAGGGTATGGGGGGTTGGGTTAGGGTAGTTAACCCCAAAACCCATCGGTATTCTCCTATTCGGAATGCTAGGTCAGTCATATGACTGCCGGCATCCCGACAGTCAACTAAATGTATCACACCCATCAATTAACCCATTTTTCCTGCAATTTCCTGCATTTTGCAAATTTTTACTGCAAAACTGACATGTCCTTATTGGCCAACTTAAGCTAATTAATAAAAGGTCTAAGTGGCTAATTAATCATTAGAGAGGGTGTCCCAGTGGTTCTTAGCCAAGTTCTGTTACTTTATCTTAAAATAGTTTTTTCTCTAACTTTGCACCTGTTGAAGGCGGTCAAGAAAATTTTTTTTTGCAGTAAATCCTATGGAGATTTACTGCATGCTAACTTCACCTGCAAATTAAATGGGCGATACCACTATTGATGAAAAGTTAAAACGTTTTACATGAAAACCAGTTATCACATTCATTTGAATTTCACCCTAAATTGCTCTCAAAGTTATTATCATCTCACAACAGCAAAAATAAGCACGTTATGTAATGCTTGGTTCATTACTTTAATAAACCCTGTTGAAAGTAAAGGGATAAGGAGGGGGAGGGCAAAATAGAGCTTTCTAAACTAAGGCATATGTGTCTATTATTAACTAAAGTGCGGGTTTATAGAAGTGGAGATGTTGCCCATAGCAACCAATCAGATTCTAGCTATTATCCTGTAGAAGGTGCTAGATAAATAAGAAGAATCTGATTGGTTGCCATGGGCAACATCTCTACTTTTATAAACCCACACTTTAGTAAATATACGTCATAATGTTTGGGGTTTGTTAATATTGGAAATATGAGGTAGGAGATGTTAAGGAGCCAATATCAAATATTTGCCAGATATAGCCCCCAAAAATGTTTTTTGGGGGTAAATGCAAATATTAAATATCATCCAATGTTCGATGGAGGGACCACAGCAGATATCTCCATATCTGTCATGTTCCCTCCAATTCTGACAGCAGCCACAGCCTCCATAGGTTTCTTTGGGGGCTACAAAGCTTTCAGAATGCATTTCAGAGCTTGGCCACAGCAGCTAATACCATTTTCAGATGGCATTAGTAGCTGTAGACTATGGACTACATTTTTCAAAAAATACCAGGTGAGAACTCCTCTAGAACCCTCCCCTAAAATGGCTACCCAGATGCATGGTCAGTAGACTGCTCATGCACAGCAGCATCTGGTGGTACGGTGACTGTGGCCAATTGTGTAACCACTTTTTAATTAGTACAGTTGTTAAAAATATTCCAAAAATGAGTGATAAAAGGTATTTGGGCCACAGATAACGTGGGGATGCTGGACTGCTTGTTGGAAAAGGCAGTTTGTGTATGAGGAGTAATGTTGTCAGACTGGCTTTCCATTTGTTAAATGTATTTCTCAAGAATAACAATGGTTCACTATAAATGTAATAGCCTGCGAGCAGCCAGAGGTGCGGGTACCAGTGCTGCTGAGAAGGGGGGGTTATTAATTACCCTGGCCCAGGTCTGATGTTTGATGGAGGAGCCCAGTGGGGGCCAAAGTGTGTCCCCCTTATCTGGCAGCAGCAGTTGCAGCTCTTCTCCTTAGCCCAACTGGGCTCTGGGCTGCAGTGTGGCCAGGGAGGCACTTGAAATACACTTTTTTTCTGTATTTCTGTAAGGGTGCACGGCTATGCTTACTGTGACTAGGCACGCCCCCTGAAAAGTACCTGGGCCCAGCCAGGCTCTCTACTGCCCTGTGTGAGACTTTGTACAAGTCTGCCCATATTTTTAAAGCAACAATCATTTACAAGGCAAAATCAGGATCGTATTTTGCCTTGTAAATGATTGCCACTTTTAAAGTATGGGCAGTCTCACACAACGTCCTGCATCTCCAGCAGCTACCTGGCGTTCAGCTCTTTGTATGTTTTGCTTGTTGGAAAATGGTCTGGGAAGCTGGGACTTTTACTTATTTTCTTAAGTATTTTTTTCAGGTTGAGCTTTTTTGGTGGTTTCTAACCCACCTGATTCTAACCATACTGTTTGAGTTTGGCCATGCACACAACATAGCATAAAACACACATACACATTGCACACACATACATAGCACGCCACACACACACACACACACACACACACAAATTACACACATTGCACACATACACACACATACTGTATGTACATACGTACGTACGTACGTACGTACGTACGTACGTACGTACGTACGTACACACATACACACATACACATATTACTGTGTGTCATTATGTGTATAAGGTGCACTACTGTGTGGCCCAATGTGAATCAATGGCATTACTGTGTGGTATAATGTGACTAAGGAGCAATATGGTGTGGTTTAATGTGAATAAGCAGCAATATGATGTGGTGTAATGTGAATAACGGACACTACTGTGTGATGTAATGTGAATAAGGGGCACTACTGTGAAGCGTACTGTGAATACGGGACACTACTGTATTACATAACATAAATATGGGAAACTATCATGTAATGTAATGTGAATAAGGTTGCACTACTGTGTGGCATAACGTGAATACGGGACACTACTATGTAACATAACAAATATGGGAAACTATCATGTAATGTAATGTGAATAAGGTTGCACTACTGTGTGGCGCAATTTGAATTGGGGGCTACTATTGTGTTGCAAGAACCCTACCCAGAAGGACTGCACCTTTTTTGGATGCCTTCAGCGTGCGCTGTCCTTATTTAAAATATGGGGGGTGGGGCACCAATGCTCTTGCTGGCATAAAGCACCAAAATGTCTAGTTATCGCTTTGTGGATGAGGATTGCTATGGGTGAGATGGGGATAGGAGTTGCTGGCTGCTACTGTGATCTGTGCTGCTGGGTAGTGGGTGCTGGGCTGGGAGAGGGGTGCTGGCTCAGAGGTAGAACTAGCAGTGGTGCTAGGGGGCACCAGCCAAAATCTTACATAGGGTGTCAAATTGGTCGACACCGGCTTTGTTAATACTACAAAGGTTGCTATGAAAGATGCAGCATAGCAATTAAATGCTTCCAATGAATCTGGTAGAATCTGTACTATACAGGTTTATTCCATTTCTTGCTGATATCCTAGCTTTTTGGAATATATTCTGAAGTCTCAACACTCTCATGGTATTACCCAGTGTCGCTGAGTCAGATTTTCACCAAATAATGAAGTAGTACAGTATTAAATCAGCTTAACAAGAAAAAGCACTTGAACTATGTAAATATGTTACAGTTATGTGATGTGCATAAACTCATTTTTTAAATATACAGTAGCATTATGTGAAAGAGCCTGAAGCTATTCTATTTCCATCAATTTCCTTGTATATAAAGTTTACTGCTTGAATTTCTAGATGGATCTTTAAAAATGATTTAATTTGCAGTGTTTTTAATATCCTTAATTTGCACAACGTAGGATTCTGTGTAAAAGAGCTGATCCCTGGTCATAGGGAACTAAGGGGGTAATTCAGATCTAAATTTAGCAAATCTACGATCATTTACTCTGACATGTGGGGGATGCCCAGCACAGGGCTTCTCTGCCTCGCATGTCAGGCCCTATAGCCCCCCCCCCCCCACAAACACACACACAGGTGCAAAATCATCGCACAGCACCAATGCATTTGCACCTGGCGGGTAGTTCCCTGCCAGCGCAGCTCCTGCGCGCTGTCAGTCCACTACCCGCCACGTCCTGGGTCGCAGCAGCTGCATGTGATATCATGCAGCCGCCACGGCCAGCCCCCACCCCCAACGGCCTGGACATGGATGTTCAGTGTTGGACTGGGGCATGAATGGTCCACCCAGGAAATGCAAAGGTAGGGGTGTGGACAGCCTCCACATCTGAGTGCATGGGCTGAGCCCCTTGATAAATATATATATATATATATATATATATATATATAAAAATGCTGCTAGTACATGTATGATATTGCACCAGATAAATAACAGCAATGCACTGTAGAAGATACTGTATAATACAGTCCTGTGCAGTATAGGGTAACATATGTTTAATGTATAATTTCAAATGCATAGCCTGGAATCTGATCTCTAAAGGAGGAGGTGGGGCCATCAGGGAGTTTCCCTTGTACCCCAGTCCAACCCTGCGTTTGCATTGTCCGGACCACACCCCGCTAACGGCATTTGCACGCCGTCTCCCGCCCCGCAACCACCTCTGCCTGTCAATCAGGCAGAGGCGATCACAGCCCTGAGATGCTGTTAGCATCTCATTGGGCTCCCGGGGAGCGCAGGCTCACTCCACATAGGGATTCAGACTGTGATCACTGCCGCTGCAGCGATCCAGAAAAATAACAGCAATTGTGTTTCATTGAGGTTAAAGGCAGTGGTATTAAGAATAATTGTAGTTAATGGACACTAGAAAAGGTAACAGTGTAGCAGAAAATATGTTACATAATACTACTTTAAGTTTCCTCTTAAAACAATAACTGAACCTTCAGTTTACTTTATAAATAATGCCAAACTGCCTCGATTGTTAATTATGAGTATAAAAAAAAAGGATTTTCCCAAATTATTGATGTATCAAATGTTGGTGCATAGAAAAGTAGTTAAGAAATAATTAATAATGTCTGCAATCTCACATTTACAAAAACATATGCAGTGTGAAATTTAAGGAGCCGCATTATAAAATGCAAACACTATTTTTAAAAACAAGCATGCTGCGTCTGATTTACACTAGCCCATCTCATGTCTACCCTCAGATGCTTTTTATAGCGGGAAAAAACTATTTTTTATAGGTTATTGCACACTGTATTCTGTATTCTTTCTACTCATGCCAAGTTCATTAATATATGTATGAGATCTTGAAAAGAGAATTGCATCTTAAAATGTATGAATAATGTAAACTCAAGGGGGAAGATGCTAAGAGACATTTTGTTTACATGTAAATAATATATATGAATGCTATTTTAAGGTAAGGAAGTGACACGCTAAAGATAAAACATAGTTCATATGTGTAAGGCCCATTAGTTAATTCTTGTATTTAGGTCATGTAATTTAGTATGGACACTAGTGACATCCCATTTGTCGTATTAAATGAATTTAATGCAACATAAGTATATTGTGATCAAAGTAGATTATGTCATGAGGGCAGTCATAGATCATTTGTGTAGGAAAACTATTGTATATACTTAGCAGAAAAAATAAGGCTTTTGGGATTTAAACAGCATGACTTTATTCAATGTTGTTTGTAGTTATAAAAGACAAGTTATTTCCTGTGTGTTACGCTGCTTTAAATATTGTTTAGAATTGTATAACTATTAATGCTTGTATAAGAGACATACTATATTCTGGTCAGGGCCGTCTTGACGTCATTAAAGGCCCTGGGCTTAGCAATGCGCTGCGGCCACTACCCACCCATTAACAGGAATAAATTATTTCAAAAACAAAGCGGTAAATGTATTATAGCGACACGGATCGTGCCGCTATAACACTTCTTGCTTTGCATCACTACCGAGGCAAAGAAGGAAGGACTATCGACAGGATGTATTAACATCTTGTCTGCCGAAGTGGGGGAGTGAAAACTCCCCCCTCCAGCGATGGCCCCTCTAAGCACACTCAGTGCTGATGCGCTAAGTCTACTGGCCGTCTCCTCTGCGCATGTGCAGGATCTTGCTACTCACGCAAGATCCCCTGCGCTGTCCGGAGCTGGCTCCCGCCACAGCAGGCACAGCTCTTGAGCTAACCTGTTGCTGTCGAAAGCGATAGCTGCATGTGTTGGAACAGTCAGCATATTGCTTTCACATATAGGCGTGCTATTTTTAAGTGAGCAGTGCCGATAATGACAGGGCACACACCGCGGCTGTTATACACTGGTAAGGGGGAGCGGTATAGTGCACATAATGTGTGCTTCACCCCCATATCGACTGTTCTTACATTTACACAATCATTTACTACTCCTGTAGTCCCATACCATCTCTCCACATGCTTTCATACAGAGAATGTCTGTCAGCACTCTAATTGTTTAATAGCTCCAACCATACACCAATCAGCAAGCTGACAGCCATTCGCTGTCTGGCTGCAGGCAGGAGGCAGGTAGAAAATACCGTCTTGCTGCTCTGATTGGGTGTAAGAAGCTCCGGAGGCACAAGCCAAGGAGGCAGATACCCTCTGGACAGCCAGCCCCTGCATGAAGGCCTCTAGAATTGGCTTTTATCTTGGTAGCTCGTGATTGCATTGTTTGCTTACTCCTTGCACTCCTGTCAGCATCTGTTGATGATAAAGGAAGTCCTCGTTCTAAAAACGAGTTTTATGGTAAGAACTTACCTTTGTTAAAACTCTTTCTGCGAGGTACACTGGGCTCCACAAGGAATGGACAATGGGGTGTAGAGTAGGATCTTGATCCGAGGCACCAACAGGCTCAAAGCTTTGACTGTTCCCAGAATGCATAGCGCTGCCTCCAATATCACCCCGCCTCCCTGCACAGGATCTCAGTTTTTAGTTAACCAGTCCAATGCAGTATCAGGAAAAGAGACGACAACGGTTAGTAGCCACAACACCGCATTCTCACGACAGGAGACGTGTCAGCGGCTAATGCCATACCAACCCAAAGAAGCTAAGTGCGTCAGGGTGGGCGCATTGTGAAGCCCAGTGTACCTCGCAGAAAGAGTTTTAACAAAGGTAAGTTTTTACCATAAAACTCGTTTTCTGCTGCAGGGTACACTTGGGCTCCACAAGGATAGACATAGGGGGATGTCCTACAGCAGTTCCTTATGGGAGGGGACGCACTGTAGCGGGCACAAGAACCCGGCGTCCAAAGGAAGCATCCTGGGAAGCGGCAGTATCGAAGGCATAGAACCTTATGACCGTGTTGACAGAGGACCACGTAGCCGCCTTGCACAATTGTTCAAGGGTCGCACCACGTTGGGCCGCCCAAGAAGGTCCAACAGACCGAGTAGAATGGGCCTTAATGTGATCAGGAGCAGAGAGACCAGCCTTCACATAAGCATGTGCAATCACCATTCTAATCCATCTGGCCAGAGTTTGCTTGTGAGCAGACCAGCCACGTTTGTGAAACCAAAACACAACAAAAAGAGAATCAGATTTCCTAATAGGAGCAGTTCTCTTCACATAGATACGGAGAGCCCGTACCACATCCAAAGACCGCTCTTTGGGGGTGATTCCGAGTTGTTCGCTCGCTAGCTGCTTTTAGCAGCATTGCACACGCTAAGCCGCTGCCCTCTGGGAGTGTATCTTAGCTTAGCAGAATTGCAAACAAAAGATTCGCTAATTTTCTCGTAACGATTACCCCGCAGTTTCTGTGTAGCTCCAGACTTACTCTGCCATTGCGACCAGCTCAGTCCTTTTCGTTTCTGGTTTGACGTCACAAACACACCCAGCGTTCGCCCAGCCACTCCCCCATTTCTCCAGCCACTCCCGCGTTTTTCCCTGAAACGCCTGCGTTTTTAAGCACACTCCCAGAAAACGGCCAGTTTCCGCCCAGAAACACCCACTTCCTGTCAATCACACTACGATCAGCAGAACGATGAAAAAACTTTGTTACGCCGTGAGTAAAATACCAAACTTTTGTGCTAATTTACTTGGCGCAGGCGCGCTGCGTACATTGCGCATGCGCAGTTTGCGACTAATCGCTCTGTAGCGAAAAAAAATAACGAGCGAACAACTCGGAATGACCCCCTTTGGGAGACAGATCAAAGGAAACAAGTGCCGGAACTGCAATCTCCTGATTAAGGTGGGACGAAGAAACCACCTTAGGTAGATAGCCGGGACGAGTCCTAAGAATCGCCCGGTCACGGTCAAATATCAAATATGGGGAACTACAGGACAAGGCACCCAAATCCGACACTCTTCTAGGTGAAGCAATAGCCAGCAGAAACACCAGCCACTTAAGGTCAGCTGAACCAAGAGGTTCAAACGGAGACTCTTGTAACGCCTCCAAAACCACCGACAAGTCCCAAGGAGCCACAGGCGGGACATAGGGAGGTTGGATACGCAACACGCCCTGAGTAAAGGTATGCACATCAGGTAAGGTCACAATTTTTCTCTGAAACCACACCGACAAGGCAGATATTTGAACCTTGAGGGAGGCCAGACGCAGGCCTAAGTCCAGGCCCTGCTGAAGAAAAGCCAACAACTTGGCTATACTAAACTTGGAAGCGTCATAATCGTTAGATGCGCACCAAACAAAGTAAGAATGCCAGACCCTATAGTAAATCCGAGCCGAAGCCGGTTTCCGGGCCCGCAACATAGTTTGAATGACCGCCTCAGAAAACCCTTTAGCCCTTAAGACGGAAGCTTCAAGAGCCACCCTGTCAAAGACAGCCGGGCTAGGTCCTGGTAGACACAGGAGCCCTGAACGAGAAGGTCTGGGCATTGTGGAAGTAGAATTGGACGCTCTGATGATAGGCCTTGCAGGTCTGAAAACCAGTGCCGTCTGGGCCACGCTGGAGCTATGAGAAGCAGAATTCCTTTTTCTTGCTTGAACTTCCGAATTACCCTGGGCAGGAGTGACACAGGAGGGAACACGTACGGCAACCGAAACCTCCATGGTACCACCAGCGCATCCACGAATGCTGCTTGAGGATCCCTTGTCCTTGCTCTGAAGACCGGAACCTTGTGATTGTGTTGAGACGCCATCAGATCTACATCTGGAAGTCCCCACCTTTCCACTAGGAGTTGAAACACTTCTGGATGGAGGCCCCACTCGCCAGCATGCACGTCCTAACGACTGAGAAAGTCTGCTTCCCAATTCAGGACTCCCGGAATGAATATTGCTGATATGGCCAGTAGATGGCGTTCTGCCCACTGTAGAAACCGTGAGACTTCCTTCATTGCTAGGCGGCTTCGAGTGCCGCCTTGATGATTTATGTAAGCCACTGTGGTGGCGTTGTCCGACTGTACTTGAACAGGACGGTTCTGAATTAAATGCTGGGCTAGGTTCAAGGCATTGAAGACCACCCACAACTCCAGAATATTGATCGAGATGAGGGACTCCTCCTTGGTCCACCACCCCTGAAGGGAGTGTTGCTCCAGCACCGCGCCCCAACCTCTTAGACTGGCATCTGTCATCAACAGGACCCAGTCGGATATCCAGAACAGATGGCCCCTGCACAGTTGTTGGTCCCGGAGCCACCAGAGCAGCGACAGACGGACCTCCGGAGTCAATGAGATAATTTGAGACCTGATCCGGTGAGGCAGGCCACCCCATTTGGCTAGAATCAGCCTCTGCAGAGGGCGAGAGTGAAATTGAGCATATTCCACCATGTCGAATGCTGACACCATGAGGCCCAGCACCTGCATCGCCGAATGTAACGACACTTGCGGATGAGATAGGAAGCAACAAATCCTGTCCTGAAGTTTCAGGACTTTCTCCTGAGACAGGAACAACCGCTGGTTGTGAGTGTCCAATAGTGCTCCCAGATGCACCATGCTCTGAGCAGGGATCAGGGATGACTTCTTCCAGTTGATGAGCTACCCGTGGGCTTGCAGAAACCGGACCGTCACATCTAGATGAGGCAGGAGAAGTTCTGGGGAATTTGCCAGGATTAACAAGTCGTCCAGATTCGGCAGTATCCTGACCCCTTGACAGCGGAGTACCACCGTCATCACCGCCATGACTTTTGTAAAGACTAGCGGAGCCTTTGTTAAACCAAAAGGTAACGCCCGAAACTGGTAATGGCAGTTGCCAATCGCAAATCTCAGGTATTGCTGATGAGACACTGCTATAGGAATATGCAGGTAAGCATCCTGTACTGTATTTCCAGGGAGACCATGAATTCCCCAGGTTCCAAGGCCAGAACTATAGAGCAAAGGGTTTCCATCCAGAACTTGGAAACCTTCACAAACCTGTTCAACGCCTTGAGGTTGAGAATGGGCCGGGAGGACCCATTCAGTTTCGGGACTAGAAACAGCGGAGAATAGTACCCCCGGACCCTCTGCGCAAGAGGCACCTGTACTATGACTCCTGTATCCAGGAGGGTCTGTACCACTGAATGTAGAGTGTTTGCCTTTGTCTTGTCCAACGGGACATCTGTCTGGCAAAATCGATGAGGGGGTCGGTTTTTGCAGGCTATGGCGTAACCTCGAGTGACGACTTCCCGTACCCAGGCATCTGAAGGGGTCTTCAACCATTCCTGGGTATATCCTAGAAGCTGGCCCCCCACCCTGGGATCCCCCAGAGGGAGGCCTGTCCCGTCATGCGGCAGGCTTATCTGTCTTGGAAGCTGGCTGATGGGCCGCCCAGGCTCTTTTGGGCTTAGGCTTACCAGGTTTGGAAGTGCGGGCCTGCTTGTTGTACGCCTGACCTTTTGCTTTACCTGAAGGACGAAAGGGGCGAAAGAAAGTACCTTTAGCATTCGACACAGAAGGAGCAGTACTTGGCAGACAGGCAATTTTGGCAGTAGCCAAGTCAGCCACAATCTTATTTAAATCCTCCCCAAACAGAATATCTCCCTTAAAAGGGAGTACCTCCAGGGTTTTTCTAGAGTCCAGATCCCCAGACCAGGATCTCAGCCACAATATCTGGCGAGCCAGGACTGACGTAGTAGAGGCCTCGGCTGCTAGGATACCGGAATCAGAAGCCACCTCTTTAATATAACGAGAAGCTGTGACAATATAAGACAAGCATTGTCTAGCATGGTCAGAGGAGATTTCAGCATCTAACTCCAAGGCCCATGCTTCAATGGCCTCTGCAGCCTAAGTAGCTGCAATAGTGGGCCTTTGTGCAGCACCCGTGAGGGTGTAAATCGCTTTCAGACAACCTTCCACCCGTTTATCCGTAGGCTCTTTTAGAGACGTGATGGTGGTGACCGGCAGAGCTGAGGAAACCACCATCCTAGCCACATGTGAGTCCACTGGAGGAGGCATTTCCCAATTCTTAGACAGCTCCGGCGTGAGGGGATAGCGAGCCAGCATCTTCTTTTGAGGCACAAACTTCGTACCCGGATTTTCCCAGGGTTCCAGACGTATATCAATTAGGTGGTCAGAGTGAGGTAAAACTTGTTTAATCACCTTCTGATGCTTGAACCTATCTGTTTTTTTAGGAGGAACGGATGGCTCGGGATCATCCGTAATCTGTAAAATTAATTTAATAGCCTCCAAAACATCAGGAACATCCACATGTGAACCACCATCCCCATCAGCCGTATCTGAGTCAGAACCTGTGGGGTCAGTGTAAGTGCCATCTTCATCCGACGAGGTTTCAGTGACAACAGTGGATTGTGAGGAGACACGCACTCGCTTAGAGGACCCCTTGGATGTAGACGAGTGACGGTCAGACTTTTTAGTAGTCAGGGACTGGTTCAACTTCTTTATTTGAGCAGATAAATCGTCCGCCCATGGCAGGTTAGCTGCAGGGACCACAACTGGTTGTACCGGCATTGAGGGTCCCATAGGGGGTGTTAGTTTATGAACTAGCGTATGCAGAAGCGTGGAAAAAGCGGCCCACGGCGGGTCATTATTTGCCCCCATTGCCACCGTCCCACTGGGGGGCAAGGAACCCCCTGAACCAGAGCACAAAGCTGCTATATTCTCCTCATAGGTATCTGCGGCTTCAGCAACACCGGCAGTGTGTTCAGCCCCAGAACCGTTACCCTCAGAAGCAGACATGATATAACTTGCAGTATCAGGTAACACAGTACAATTTGTAAGCAGCACAATACCTCTAGCCCAAACCCCTGCGCAGTGTAGTCAGCACCAGCAGAGATAAAGGAGAGATATGGTAACTAAATCACAGAGAAAAATACGTAATACAGTATATCTTTGTGAAAATCCTATATTAGATAAAACCAGATGCACCAAGCCCCCTCAGGTTATAGAATATAGGGATAGCAGGTTGAGTGAAAGACACGAAATGGACACCACTCAGCTATCAAATGCACACACAAATAGTCACAGTTTGTACAATGCAGAGGTTATTACTAACAATAATACTGAACTGGACTAGCTTACAGAGCTATATAACAATAGATATAACAGTACACTGTAAGAACTGGATGTATATCACAGGGCATTTGTAATAGGAAACCCTGACTAAATGCACTCTTTCTTAACTAACACTGACTAAAAAAGGCAGGTAGAATACTTAAGTGTCTTGTAAAGTCACAGCACTGACAACCAGGCGGCTTTACATAGGAGGATTTGCCCAAGCATTCCCAGAACAGTGAGCTGAGGGATAATGGCGCCGCAGACACTGACAGGGAGTGAGGGAGAGACAGATATGCAGCTCCAGGGCGGGAACATTTGCAGAAAATGGTGCCCTGGGGCTGGGGGAGGGGCTTCAGGTCCAAGCTCTATCCCCCTGCTGGCAAAACCACCGGGTACTGCGGGCTCTAATAAAATGGTATATAGAGAAAACCTGACCTGTCCCATGCCCTGGTGATCTAGTGGGATCGCCTGAAATGCCACAGTGTCCACCGCCAGCACGCGCGGCCCACCTCCCACTGACCGCGCCGGATCGCGATAAAGACCGGGTCCCGCAAGCGGGACCACTTACAACCTCCCAAAGCGCGGGCCACGCGATCTCGGAGAGCCCCCGTCGTGTGTGCCTGACAAGAAGAAAACCGGAGTCTCCAGCTGTAGTTACCCGGCAACCAGGGCACGGGAGTGTACAGCGCCGCTGGGGAGAGCCGGAGCTGCAGCCGTGAATGTCCACTGACATGTAACACTGCTGCTACCCTTGAAGTCTCCCCTTTTTTCCTCAGAAAAAAAGCTCTTCTTTGGGCTGCCTGGAGCAGCCCCTCTGTTAAGTGCCTGCTACTGCAGCACCAACTACAAAACTGAGATCCTGTGCAGGGAGGCGGGGTGATATAGGAGGCAGCGCTATGCATTCTGGGAACAGTCAAAGCTTTGAGCCTGTTGGTGCCTCGGATTAAGATCCTACTCTACACCCCATTGTCCATTCCTTGTGGAGCCCAGTGTACCCCGCAGCAGAAATGTTGTTAGTTCTTTGTGGGATGATATTACTGTGCATAGCATTTGCAATATTGTATTATATGAAACTCACCCAGCTTCCTTAAATGGCATGGGTACAGAAGCAACTTGGTCCTTCCACATGGTGAATGCTCTATGCACTGACTATGGGAGCAAGAGCTGATTGGCTGTTCCTGGACCTAAAACTAAAACACCTAATTTGTTAAGGCAGGCACTCTATGCAGTGGACATCTTGGGGACTACTTGGTGACTGCTGTAGTTGTGTCACTGTACTGTTTTCTTTCACAATATCAATTAAAGTTACATTTTAGTTCTTAATTGAGGATTTTAATTAAAACAAGGCTTTTAGAGCCCCTATCAGTTTGTGTATTCCAGACCATCTGTAGTTCTTTTAAATTGTTGGTTAGAATACACTTGTCCAGCTAAGAGATCTGAAAAACATGACTGTTGACCATATGTATTATTGTATAATGCCAGTGATATCTCAGTATATCTCCAGTATTTACTAAAGTTTCATTCATTATGTCTATATGGGAATGGTAAAATGGGGACCAGAGCTAAATTTAGACCTCATGGGGCCCCAGGCAATATACCAGTTTGGGCTCCACACCCCTTTTTATTTTTTTAAATACATTTATTTTTTATTATTAATTATTATTATTATTATTATTATTATTATTATTTATTACCATTTATTTATATAGTGCACACATATTCCACAGCGCTTTACAAAGAATAATTGGCTATTCACATCAGTGCTTGCAGTGGAGCTTACAATCTATGGGCCTAATTCAGCATCGGTTGTAGATGTGTGAAAAATCACACATCTACTATCCATTACCTTAACACACAAATGGTCCGGACACGCCTGCGCCACAACGCCACACATGAAATGCTGACATGACGCCCCCTTCCACTCTGTGAACGCCTCTGACTGTCAATCAGGCAGAGTCGTTTGCACATGTGAGATGCCATCGCATCTCACTGTGTGCACACGTGCAGTGCAGCTTCTGCGTGTGCACACACTGCAGCAGGATTCAGCATGTGAATGCATTTATACCTGCGTTCCATGCAGAATTAGGCCCTGTATACACAGACGCATGCATGCTAGGGTTAATTTTGTTGAGAGACAATTAACCTACCACTATATTTTTGGATTGTGTGAGGAAACCGGAGCACCCGGAGCAAACCCACACAAGTATGGGGAGAATATACAAACTCCACACAGTTAGGGCCAGTATGGGAATTGAACCCATGACTTTAGTGCTGTAAGGCAGTAAACTAACCATTACACAAGCCATACTGCCCATTTATATTTTTGTGATAGGTGGGAAGTGAAAATGACTGCCTTACATTACAGAAAATCATGAAACACATGGGCCACAGTTGAAAAAAAAATAAACATAATGGCTTCCAATAGGAAAAAAAACAACACTTTGGTCTCCGGCAGGTACACATTTGCCCCCACAGGAATAAATAAAACACACTGGCCCCAGACAGAAATAAAAAGAAACTGGCTCCCGTCAGGAAAAAAATTAAGCACACTGTATATTGTACCAGCTGCTGTGTTGACCTATATATAACACCAGTAAAGGCACGCATAACATTACACTGCAAAGGGAGCACATCATATTATATTGGCTGTGTATCCCTTCACAATACACCAGTGGCTATTATTTTACACCAGTGTGGTTCAGTTCCTAACAAAATGAATCATAGAAGGATACTCATCATGCTATATCATATAGATTTGGATCGCATTATACCAAGAGATAACCAGCACATTACAGTATATTGGTAGAGATCCCAATACCATGAGTAATTCATTTTCACAGCTTCTAGGGTAATGTGGGAAGCAGACACAAAGGGAGAAGTTTGTAAAAGCTCCTCATGCTTATTCTGCCCATGGTGCTGGCAGTGGCAGCTGCTGCTGTGCTGGGGCTGGTGATGGACCCTCTGATGCAGATAGTGGGTCTCTGGTAGTCCGGGGTGGAACCACGTGACCATGACATCACTCTGTGGTCATGCAGTGCTCCTCTGGGAACGTTTTGCAGATGCACAGTAATGGAGGTCAGTGCCAGTATTAGTGAAATGTATACTGGTCTTAGCCCTGTTACTGAATCCTCTGTAAAACATGTAACTAAAGCCAGCCTTTGTGATGGATCATGAATGGATTTCATGGGGCCTGGTCAGGTCACGAGTCCTAGGCGGGCACCTAGGTTTCCAGGTCCTGAAAGGCATTACAGTTTGTTAGGAAGATGTTATTGAAACATAGTTTATAGCATGATAGCATGATGAAAAAACAAAAATCAAAAACGCAATAAAAGATAACAGCACAGTACTGATTTTCAGTGCTGTAATACAGAGCAAATAGGGTCAGGAATAAGTGCAATGAATAATTAACAATATATTAATCCTGATATAAGACAGTAATATCACTTTGCTCTACATCTTTAAGAAGTGTGGACTGCTCTATGGATTCATCTGAAGTAGTGTTTTTGATTGCATTTTGCTAGCTTTATGTTAATTCAGTATATCAGCCAATTTACTTATGAAATTATAACTGTAATCAGTGCAATGTTGTTATTGGCACAGCTAGCTTTTGACAGGAGGGCCAGAGAAAATGAAAACACTAACTAATGCACGGGATTACCCTTCAGCCACCACCTATGCTTTCTAACAATATTTCTGGTTCTCAATGGTCTATGAGAAAGCTGTCAAGAGACAGTGAAACGCATTAGTAGGCCAGCCTATGGTATCTATACACAGCCAGGAATGCTTTTGGGACTAAACTTGGACATTTACAGCCATCAGGAACTCCAGCAACAGCCCCTGTGGATAAAAGGAATATCCACTAACTATTGCAGTGGAGCCTATAACTTGCCTTGGACCATTGCTAGAGTGGACAAATCCAAAGAGAATCACAGGACTGGTAATTATACCAAAAAGACTGGATATTTGTACCTAAAGGCTGTATTTAGTACATGCCAAATGTCCTTTTCCTTACTGGCTTGTCATTATGCTGTGAGTAAAGAGTAAAATCTATCTTTTCGACCAGAGACTGACCATAAGGCTCCATTATAAATGGTTTTTATGAATTCCATGGAGATATTTTAATGAATTTGTGAAATAATAAATTGAATGGTAAATTTTAGAGCACCTATAGGGTTTCTCCACTGACCCCAGCTTCAGGACGGAGATCTCCAATCCATATCCTACCCAGCATTCAATTTCAGTTTCTCTCATCAGCGCTGTGGTACAGCTGACCCTCCATCCCTTCTTTCCACTCCAGTACCCTCTAACTCCTCCCACCAACTGTCAGCTCCTCTGTGGCAACAGTTGCTGGGTCACCTGACACTGCGAACAGTTGGGGAATTGCTCCTTTCCCCGAACAGTTCTGCAGCCAGGCACCAGATACAACACTAACATGGCTTCATCTTTTTGCGTGTGCTATTTTATAAAATTAAAAAAAAAAATTAGTCCAGAATTACATATATTCTATAATAGCATTAAACCTATATATACAGAAATAGCCACCTTAGCATAGAAAAATATAGATTAAACATACATGGTACTAATATATGAGAATTCCTATTCAGAAGGGGGGTTACACACACACATACACACACACACACACACACACACACACACACATATATACTCTATATATATATATATATATATTTACTGTATATTAGAGATGTACAGCGGACACTTTTCGGGTTTTGTGTTTTGGTGTTGGATCTGGAACCCTGCTCATATGTTTTGGATCTGGATTAGTTTTAGCCAAAACCACCCTTTCGGGTTTTGGATCTGAATGATTTTTGAAAAAAACATAAAAATAGTTAAAATCACAGAATTTGGGGGTAATTTTGAGCCTACAGTATTATTAACCTCAATAACATTAATTTCCACTAATTTCCAGTCTATTCTGAACACCTCACAATATTGTTTTTAGGCCAAAAGGTTGCGCCGAGGTCACTGGATGACTACGCTAAGTGACACAAGTGGGCGGCACAAACACCTTGCCCATCTAGGAGTGGCACTGCAGTGGCAGACAGGATGGCCATTTTAAAAAATAGGCCCCAAAGAGCACATAATGCAAAGAAGAAAAAGATGTGCAAGATGTAATTGTCTTGGGCCCTCCCACCCACCCGGGCCCTCACATCCACCCATATGTTGTTTAAACAGGATATGCACAGTTTAATAAACCCATCATTTCAGCAACAGGTGGTCCCCCTGGAAAAAGATAGACAAGTTCTCCAAATCATAGATAGCTACAAACATACCACCTTCATATTTGATGACTTTTTAAATGATGAGAAGAGGCAAGAGGAAGAGAACAGTGTCAAGAAATTGATTCAAAATTAGAGAGGCACACAAAATCAGGAACAACACACAGGCTTTCACCTCCACTCCTATATGGGTGTGGAACAGAAAGGACTTCAACCAAACAAATATATAATTATTAATTACTACATTACTGGACAAACTGAAAAACTAGGGGCCAAAGCCTCCAAATTTGTATCCCCTTCTCCATGTTCAGGGATTAAGGTAATCTTGGATTTAATGCTAGGATGCAAATAAACTGGTGTATACCACAGGATAAAGATTGGATATTTTACCCTCAATGGAGTCTGGAGACTTATTTTGTGAAAATCTTGTGGGTTTCTTTTTGTCCATTTTTTATTGCATTTTTATTTACATATTTTGTGGCAGATGCCTTATTTTTATTTTTCACAGCACCCAGTTACACGCATGTGAGCATACCTGTGTGTCCCAGTTATACACATGTGCGCATACCTGTATGTTTTGTTTATTTTATTCATATTTTATTTTTAAATAAAGCAGCCTCTTAGTTGTTTTAGCAGCCCCTCATGAGCCCCCACAGCAGCCCCGTATGGGGCAAGTTGAGGTCAGGTGGGTTCAGTAAAGTACTAAGCACAACTGTGCAGTGAATTTATTTTGTTATTGAGTCCCTGCCCTAGTGGAGCTTACCACTCTACAGTCTAAACTCATTTCATTCTATAAGTAGGACAATGGAAGGAAGCAATGCTAACCTCTGTGCCACCAGCATGCCTTAGCCTGGCAAGCCATAAATCTTGCTTGCTGTAAGATGCCATGAGACTCCATACTGGAACTTATTCAGTAATTGTGCCTCACAAGAGCTCCTGGCCCATCTAGTGCTGCAGTGCAATGGAAAGCTGATGCAATGCATGATCACTGAAACTCTGTTCTTCTAACACCGCAAGGTCTTGCGATAACCCTATGCAGCCATTAGGAAAAGAAGATCCCTGTACAACAAATGCACATCTACTAAATAAATAATCCCAAAATGTGAAACATCAATAATAAATCAAAATTAAGGTTGACTAATTGGAGCCACTCATTTGAGTGAGTCCCAAACATGAAATAATTGAGAAGAACCTCTCTAATGCTCTGGCAGAAAATATAAATTTTACCTCGCCGGCAGTTGTGCTGGATTATGATTCAGTCTCTTCTGAGTCACACTGACTTTGTGGTCTCTCACCACTTTATTTAAAAACACTTTGTCAAAATAGCAATTTCCATTTCCACCTTTGCGGCTATGTTTTCACAAATCTGTTTGTGATGTTGAAGCTTGTTTCATATCTGCTGTATGCTTTAATTTAAACCTAAGATCAAGTACAGCAGCACCAATGGAATTACATGGCAGCACACATGGACTTATACAGCATAGTCAGCACCCCTGGAGAATTACACTGCACAGCAGACAGGCAACAGCACCCCTGGACTTAAATTACAGTAGGGCAGCACCCCTGAACTGATATGGCAGAGGGGCATCACCCCATATAGGGCAGCACCCCTGGAATGATGTGGCAAAGAAAAGACGTGCAAGATGGAATTGTCCTTGGGCCCTCCCACCCATATGTTGTATAAGCAGGACATGCACACTTTAACAAACCAATCATTTCAGTGACAGGGTCTGCCACACGACTGTGGCTTAAATTATTGGTTTGTTTGGGCCCCCACCAAAAAATAAATAAAAAAATAATCTCTCCTTGCACAACTGGCTCTACAGTGGCAAGATATCGTCCTCATAATCAGATTCCCTCCCCCTTCAGTGTTTACATACTCATCCTTAAAGAGAAATAATATTCAAGCAAAACTACATCATTTAGATGTCAGTGGACTGCTTACGCTATTACCCAAAGTTTCTGAACTTGACAATGACTTATGATAAAGGCGCTGCAGGTGATGTATAAGGGAGGATGTCCCTAGGTGTTTAACATCCTTACCCCTACTTATTATGGATTGACAAAGGCAAAAGATGGCTTGACACCGAATTTGTTGAGTAATAATTCCACACCAAAGAGGTGGCTTTTTTGGCATTTTGCCAGGCATGACAATGGGCTTTTTAATTCCATGGCAAACACCTGTCTCCACTGGTGCCTTTTTCAAACAAACCACATCACCATCAGAATCCTCATCGTCAGCTTCCTCTGCAGCACCAGCTACACTTATATTCTCCTCATACTGGTGTACTTCTACAGTGACATCCCCAACCTCAATATCAGCAACTGGACTGCCGTTGCTCGTCCGAGCACTTACAGAGAACATGCAAATGTTGGTAGGAGCATCCTCTTCCCATACAGTGTTGTGAAGGTCAGGCCTAGACATCACAACTGCAGACAGTTCCAGCACCCCTGTATTTTCACAACACTCCTGTAATTTTACAGCATACAAGACAAGACCAGTGTGCATTTATTTTACTGCACCCCAGAATTTTTGCAGCATGCAAGACAGGGCCAGTGTACATTTATATTACTGCACCGCTGAATTATTACAGCATACAAGAAAGGTCCAGTGTATATTTATTTTACTGCACCCAATAATGTTTGCAGCATACAAGACAGGGCCAGTGTACATTTCTTTTACTGCACCCCAGAAATTTTGCAGCATAAAAGACAGGGCAAGTGTACATTTATTTTACTGCACCCCAGAATTTTTGCAGCATACAAGACAGGGCCAGTGTACATTTATTTTTCTGCACCCCTGAATTTTTATAGCATACAAGACAGGGCCAGTGTACATTTATTTTTACTGCACCCCTGAATTTTTAAAGTATACAAGACAGGGCCAGTGTACATTTATTTTAACAACAGCACCCCTGAATTTTTACATCATACAAGACAGGGCAAGCACCCCTGTATTTTCACTACATACAGGAGGACAGTGCCCCTGCCCCCTGTACAACACAGTGACAGCCAGGACAGCAACAAGACCCATGTACAGCTGCAGCACCCCTAACAGCACATGAAACACCAGTGACAGCCAGGAAAGCACCCCTAATAGCACAGGGACACCACAGTGACAGGAACAGTACCCTACAGAGCACACACTGACCCCACCCGATGCCACCACCCACAGAGAGAGACAGAGGTCTGCTCCCTCACTCTCCAAGTCCGGAGTGAAAATGGCAGTGACACGCGGCTGTTTATATGGAATCCAAAACCCGCGAGAATCCGACAGCGGGATAACAACGTTTTGCCTCGTTCTGATTTCTGAGTCTGGTGGGAGGTCCCGAGCCAGACCCGGATTCTGGCTCAGAATGGGATGTTTCGGGGGGGGGGGGGGGGGTTGGGTTGGTTGAGAACCAATCCCGCTCATCTCTAATATATACTGTATGTATATACATGCATAGTCATACATGTAAATAGTATTATGATTTCAATAGTAATGTTGGTAAAAAGACTATCCCAATGTATACAGTACTCAAAACATCTTATCGAGAAGAGAAATAAAGAGAAATGGGGTCTGTATTTATAAAGGGTAATTAACACGTAATATTACATGGTCGAGTCACATTATTAAGAACACCCCCTACATTTGACATCGGCAGCATGTAGCCCATGAAGTTTGTCACATGTCGTGCGCTGGCTTGGTGGATATATAAGGTGTGTGATAGGCCATCTGCACACATCACTCATTGCTGTAATGGGTAAAAGGGATGATTTATCGGAGTTGCAAAAAGGTATGATTATCGGCTTTCGGGACAAGTGTGGCAGTATTTCTGAAACAGTGCAGTCTGTGAACTGTTCGCGTGCTGCTGTGGTGAAGGTGTATTGTGACTGGACAAATGGCACCATTGCATATAACCGAACTGAGAAGCACCACGTGCCATTGTTGTCTACGAAGGTGCGTGAGGTCCGACCAACACGCTACAATGGAGCAACTCAACATCAAAATGAACCTGGGGACTACCAGATGTTTGTCTAAAATTACAGTTCAGCCCATCTAGCTCCTGTCCGTTGCTGCACATGGCGGTTACTCTGGCTATTAGCTGGTGGTCATAGTAATGTTACTCAACCGTGTAATTGTCATTCATCTATTCTGACTACAGACCCCATTTACTCTCCCTGTAAGATGTTGAAGTTTATTCTAACACTACCAGTGCAATCACATTAAGGTGGATATTCTATTACCCCCCCTCGCTGTTTAATTGTCCCCCAAAGCCAGCAGTCCCCTATAATCAGCCCTGTTATCCAAGAAAACACATAGGTCAGTGTATTTACCATGGGTCTTTGTGATTGCACACATAAATCGATAATTTTTTCAGGATAAAAAATGGGGTTTAACTGGAAAGCCTGAAGTGAAACATTTGGAGAAAATTGTGGCAATCATTTTTTTTCTCATGAAAAATTATTGGTGTTAATTGAATATCGCTCTATATATTCTGTTGATGTTACTATTTCTATTTTACAATTTTATTTGTCTTGTACTTTCATATTTCTGTATGTGGCCCTCTATGTGTGTGGAAATGTCAGCATTCCTCCCTCTGTCTGTATGTTCTGTTTTGTTCTTCTCCACTTCCACACCATGTACTTTGTATTGCGCTCCCCCATTAGTATATTCTTTGCTGTGCTCCACACACACATACCCACCCCCCAATACATATGATCTTTATATGCTTTATTATGCACTCCTCATCCTTTCCACACCTGAATGTTCTTTACTACAGTATGCTACTATTACACTCCCTATATCTTCTGTGATATGTTCCTCAACAATCCCCCATTGGTCCACACCCCTGTATGTGTTCCTTATTATTCTTCCATTCAACTCAGGTAACTTACTACTAGTTGTCTTCTCATGTTCTTCTACTTCCATCTCGGCTGCTCTGATAGACAGTGTTTCAAGGAACAGGGAGCAGTGATCTAGGCGCCCAGTGCTGTATAGGCAGCAGGTGCTGATTTTATCGGTTTTACTAGTTCGACTATAAGGTAAGGCTTTATGTTTGTGCTATATATAGACACATGTTCTACACTCAAGGGTTGGGTATGCGTGACCGGTGGTGAGGAGACTGTCAGTCACCATACCGATGCAAGGATCCTGGCATCGAGATGGGCGGCGGGGTGGTGAGCCCAATAAGCCCCTTGTGGGCTTGCTGCACTCAACACACTGTGGGCCCAGTGGCGACCTGCGCTCGCCGCAGGTTCTATTCCCACTCTATGGGTGACGTGCACACCCACAAGTGGGAATAGTCTCTGCTAGCTGGCATGCCAACTGTTAGTATTCTCAGGGGGCGGGATGTAGGGGGAGGTATTGTGACCGCCGCCAGTCACATAACTACATCCCATGTGAGGATATGGTAGGATTAAAGGTAGCAGCTGTCCTCTGCACATAACATACAGTAATAGCTTATGTTATTTGCCTAACCCTGATGTAAAAATTTCTCCTCTACAACATAAAATAATATAATATAGGGTAGGGGTCCAGCAATGCCCCTGTAGCCTCCCGGATCACCTGCTACAGTATAAAAGAAGACTGAGCACCTTCTAAGCATGCTGGAGCAAGGCAAACAGAGAGGACCTCCAGCCCCCGTAGCTGGTGCAACCTCTGCAGCTACTGCTCATATAAATTATTAATGTCATTTGCAAAAATTATTTTACCAGAGCTCAGAACCTATAGTATTTCCAACACCATTATTTATATTACTCTAATGTGGTTGAAATCTTGAAGATAATTTGCATTTTTTTCCCCCTGCAAGTTGTACTTTTCTTAAGTACACAAATAAGTATTTAAGAAATGCATATTTTTATTCATATAACATATAACAGACGTGCATCTGTGTATAACTGGGGGGCTGAGATCACATCTGGAATGGGAGTGAAGACATTGTGGTTTATTCAAATCTCAAACGCAGCTGTGTGTCTGTATGCAGCGGCTGCATTCGGATGGTTTGCACACGTGCAGCAGCCGCAGTGTCCGTGTGTGATCCTACACCTTGCAGCCGCATCCTTCTAGGTTGCAGCCACAAAGTGATTGACAGCGGCATCCATCAGGAGGGGGAATCAATGTGTCATTTTGCGGGACGGGCAGGCCGAATGGGTGTTTTCCGGGTTCATTTTCAGGGCGGCTGTGTGACATCACACGCATCCACTCTGATTAAAAAAATGTCAGCGGACCACCTTATTTCGATGCATCCACAATGTAATTGTGGGCACATCAGGAGGCCGCACCACACATGCTGGGCAGCCTTGCCTTGTGCTGGGCGGCCTCTCACCCCTGCTCTTTTCCCTGTACACAAATGACTGCACCTCAGAGGCGCAATCAGTAAAGATCATCAAATTCACAGATGACACCACCGTCATCAGCCTCATCAAGGATGGGGACGAATCGGCCTATAGATGGGAAGTAGAGCGGTTGGCCCAGTGGTGCAGCCACAACAACCTTGAGCTCAACCCCCTCAAAACTGTTGAGATGATAGTGGACTTCAGGAAGAATTCAGCTAATGCACCTCTGCTAACGATTGCTGACAGTGTGGTATCGCTAGTGGACTCCTTCAAGTTCCTAGGGACCACAATTGCCCGGGACCTTAAATGGGGGTCCAAGACTGACGCCACTGATGGGAAAGCACAGCAGAGGTTGTTCTTCCTCAGACAACTAAGGAAGTTCAACATCCCACAGAAGCTTCTGCTCCTCTTCTACTCTGCGATTGTGGAGTCGGTACTGTGCGCCTCGATACTGGTATGGTATGGCTCCGTCAGCATGAGGGCCAGATGCAGGCTCCAAAAGGTGGTCAGAACCACAGTGAATATCATTGGGGTTGACTTTCCCTCAGTCCAGGACCTGTACCTGTCAGAGCTAAAAAGCAGACAATGAAGATAGTAAATTGAACCACACCAGCTACAGACCCAGAGCCTGAAGTCAGTGCAAGAAAAGTTAGGGGGGGAGTAGTATGGTTTAATGTGTGATATGGCTATGGCTTTATCAATCGGCATGACACCAAGAAAGATGTGTTTGTACATTATATGGCCATAAAGAAGAACAAGCCCAGGAAATAATTCTGAAGCCCCGATAGCGGATAAATGGTTGAGTTTGATGTTGTGAATGGTGAACAAGGTCTGCAGGCAGCTAATGTAACTGGCCCTGATGGTAGTCCGATGCAAGGCAGCAGATATGCAGCACATTACAAATTGTTATTGGCACGATGCATGTCTCTGAGGTCCTCCATATGATTATCAGCAAAGCTACCAGTACAGTGAAGGTGGAGAGGAGCACAAAAATCATAAAATGTGGCAGAAGGTGTAAGTCAATCCCAGCTTGATCGGACAAGTCATTACCTACCATAATATTTAAAGAGACCATATGGACACTCACAACGATATCCTGATATCCCAGAGCAAAGTGAAACATTGGGACGAGCAGACAAACATCACGGAAAAAATAATTGACACAGTGCAGCAGAGCCTGAAGGATGTAATTAGACCGCAACTGCCTCTAGAGCCAGCATGTGAGGGTGAGGCCAGAATGGAAGACATCGATTGCAGTGTGGTTTACCTTGATCAGGCAGATTCAGGTGCAGCTGGCCAGGAAGGGGTCACGGAGCAAGTAATCCACACAGCTACAGCAGAAGACTTGGAGGTTTCCCCAAAACCAAATGCATGAGATTCAGTTATATCAACGTATGAACTCCAAGATACTGTAATAACCTCTAATGAAGCTAAGAAGGGCATAACGTGGCTTTTCCCTGAGTGGGATAGCAAAGACTGCGACTACTCCACAATGGGGGTAATTACAAGTTGATCTCAGCAGGATTTTTGATAGCAATTGGGCAAAACCATGTGCACTGCAGGGGAGGCAGATATAACATGCGCAGAAAAGATAGATTTGGGTGGGTTATTTTATTTCTGTGCAGGATAAATACTGGCTGCTTTATTTTTACACTGCAAATTAGATTGCAGATTGAACACACCACACCCAAATCTAACTCTCTCTGCACATGTTATATCTGCCTCCCCTGCAGTGCACATGGCTTTGCCCAATTGCTACCAAAAATCCTGCTGCGATCAACTTGGAATTACCCCCAATAAGCGGTGAAGAGTTTGTCTCAATTTTGCAACAGACATAAAGAAGAACAGGAAAGAGGCCCAAAGGGATTTCTTCCCATTAGATACTGGCAATAGTTTTGTAAGAAAGTGTAACTGATAGAGGTATTTAATGTTACTGTTGCTATATGGCAAATTGATTGTGTCGCTTATGTTTATGGTAAATTTGTAAAACTTAAAATGAAGTCTTCAAAGTTATAGCAGAACTTCTTGTAATGTTATTTAAAAAGTGTATTTGAATTTCACAGCGCAAGGTTGTTTGCTGATATGCGCTGGGACACGCATAATTCTAGCGGGTTTATATGTGACACCCCATCAGGGTTGCCACCGACATTTAATTTATTTCTGTGCCCTTTTTACCCCTCTACAAAATGCAGCCCGGCTATACGCTTTGAGACTTCAGCAGGGAAAGGGTTAAGAACATTTTCTGTTCTGCAGCTGGCATGCGCTGCGTCAGTTAAAAGCCGGATGCAGAGTCAGTTGGCAGTTGGGCGGTGGCCATTTTAGGAAGAATGGGAGAGTGGAACAGTACCTTGGAGCATAAGGGGCTGAGGTGTAACTAACCTGATTTGGTGGTGTCCCTGGGAATTGGAGGAGGCTCCTAATCTGACAGGCACAAAGGTGGTCCCTTCTCTAGCAAGGCAGTGAGGAGGAAGAGAATCACCTTATCAGAGCCCAGCAGCCAACAGAGAGAGTCTAAGGAGCAGTGAGCAGATTATGTCAGCCCTGAGGCAAATTAGCCATTTTTAGTGAGATCGGGGGGAACTCCATTGCAGACTGTACATTCTCAAACTTCAAATAGTAGGAGTCCCAGTAATTCTTGAATCATCCTGTTGACTGTCACAGACTCTCTCCTGAAATACCGTGGTATATGAAAGAACACAGTTTTACACATGAAATTAGCCAGCTTCTCTGTTACCAGCACCCTTTATGAGACTGATAAGAGCTGTCAAATAGCAGAAGGCACCTCTGTGCAGAAACAAACAGTCCACTATCATGTGCTGCCATATCCAGATTAAGGAGGGATGCAGGGCATACTGTACCCCGGGCCCCCCTCTGTCAGACCCCCCCCCCCCCCCCCCCCCCGGCCAGGGCACACTGACATCAGTAGCTTTAACTCTAATGCAGCAGTGAACCAGACATCCAGAATGTAAGCAGGACAGTATGCAGTGCAGGCAGAGATACAGGAGTGTCATATTTCATGAACTATTGATGGAGCTTCCCAACCAGAGGAGACATAGTGTGGTGGAGAGAGCTGTAAGTGACACAGGGTGGGCTCCCTGTTTCACTTTCGGCTCTCTCCATACCTGGGTGTCTGAGTCCTGTGTAACTTGTTATCTAATGAGGGTCTAGAGAGAAACACACACAGAGTCCTCCTGAGTCCAGTCCCAGTGTGTATGCAGTACAGAGGCTGCTGCTATTTTTCCTTTGACAAGATAAATTATAGATTTTATTTTTCTATGTGTGTTTTAAGGTTGTTTAAGTAGTCTTTGTTCCACTATAGGAAAATGTTATAAAATAGTTGTCTTTCAATTAGATGGAGCAATAAACAGTACCCATGCATTATTTAACTATTAGTTAAAATCTAATATACACCAATGGGCTAAATTTAATATACACAATCTATACATCCCAACATGACCCATTCCAGATGGGACAAAATGCTATCTACCTGGACTTCTTTCTTAAGTTATGATTGCAATACCTGTGTTAAAAAACCTTTCTTATCAATTAAATACTGTAGTTCAACATAGGTCACCACAAACATATATTAAGAGGGAAGTCCATGTAAAGAGCATTTGTCCATCCTGGAATGGGTCATATTGTGAGGTATGCACAATCTTATATACAGCCCCTGCCCCCTCCACCTGGGTCCCCTGTCTAAAGTGCCCCGGGCACCCCGAAGGCTTAATCCGGCCCTACGTGCTGCAGTTTTCCCAACACAACAGGCAGAACTTTGTAGTGCAGTAAGGAAGAATACTGTCATAGTTACACAGAGAGCTTAAAAGGATTCAGGCCTCCTTATCACAGGGACCTGCAGTGGATATTGTACTGCTCGCAGTCAGACAGACTAAATGTAACCACTGGGCACAGCAACCTTTTTGGAGCACAGGTCAGTAGCCCTGTTTCACTTACTACACATCACAAGCCCTTCCAGTGATAGAGAGAGAGAGTGCTCATAAAAGGGACAGAGACCCCTAAGCTGCTTACTGTATACTGTGTCTAACGATGAGTCAGGACAAAGTGCCACAGTTGAAAGCAGTTATTGCCTTACACAGCAGCGTGGACATTGCAGAGAGCTTCCATTATTGTAATAGTACCTACAATCACCTAATATAACATCCAGCTAAGCATTACTACAGTTACAGTGCCGAGTAATGAGATTATTCAGAGACTAGAAGGATAGACCCACCTGGTTGGACGGACCCATCTATACTTTATGTACTGTAATCTCTCCGTTGCTACATTCATCCCAGACTTTTAACTGGTCTCAGGAGATAGCGTTCTAGAGAAGTGCACTAAACTCAATGTAGCAGACTACAAAATGACAAAGGTTTTTACGGGGCTCCAATTCTAACAGTATTTTAAATGTGACTGTCAAATGCCGTATAAGTCCAGTGGTACTGCCGTATAAGTCCAGTCCAGTGGTACTGCCATATAAGTCCAGTGGTACTGCCGTATAAATCCAGTGGTGCAGCCGTATAAGTTCAGGAGTACTGATGTATAAGTCCAGTGGTGCTGTCCTGTGCTGTGTATTATTTACTCCAAATAAAGGGGTTATTAATATTTAATCCAAATATTTTTTACAGGGTTTGCCCTGTGTGGTTTAGGGGTACGCTCTTCTGTGCCGCATATTGTTATATAACTCCATCCAAATAAAAGGGTTATTATTATCCAAATTATCTTTACAGGCTTTGCTGTGTGTGTGTGGTTTAGGGGTACCCAGGAAGATTGTGGTGGTAGGGGACTCTATCATCAGGAAGACAGATAGGGCAATCTGCTACCGGGATCACAATCGCCGTACAGTCTGTTGTCTCCCGGGTGCTCGGGTGCGGCACATCGCGGACCAGGTAGATCGATTATTGGGAGGGTCTAGGAATGACCCGGCGGTCTTGGTGCACTTTGGCACCAATGACAAAGTTAGCAGATTGTGGGATGTCCTTAAGAAAGACTATAGGGACTTAGGCAAGAAACTTAAGGCAAGGACATCTAAGGTAATATTATCCAAAATATTACCCATGCCACGCACTAGTCCAGGGAGGAAGAGGGAGATCAGGGAGGTAAATGTGTGGCTTAGGGATTGGTGCAGGAAAGAGGGGTTTGTGTTCCTGGAACACTGGGCGGACTTCTCAGTCAGGTGCCATCTCTTTTGTCGTGATGGATTGCACCTGAATGAGGTGAGGGGGGTGGTGCTGGGCGGAAGGATGGTTAGAAGGTTGGAGGAGATTTTAAACTAGGAGCCTGAAGGGAGGGTTTAGCTAGATATTACGGGTGATGCAGTGAGAATAGTGGGGATGGCGGTAGTAAACAAAATGGGGGAGAAGTTGGGGGAGGGTAAGAGCAGCCGGTAAGGGTACTAACATGGGTACTAAAAGTGGTCTTTCCAAAGCACTAACTAATAACGTTTACGGGTCATCGTTGCTACATAAGGTGAAAGTTGTCCCTAACGCAAAGGGGAAATACTTATCTTAGTTGTATGAATGTGAACGCTAGAAGCCTTACTGGTAAAAAGGGCGAACTACAAATACTTGCAGCAAGCAAACAGTATGATATTATAGGCATTACTGAAACTTGGTGGGACGAATCTCATGATTGGACAGTCAATCTAGAGGGCTATATGCTGTTTAGGAGAGACAGACTAAATAAAAGGGGTGGAGAGGTGTGTCTTTATGTAAAGCCATTTTTAAAACCTGATATACAGGAAGATATTAAGGAGGGGACTGTAGACACTGTCGAGACGTTATGGGTAGAAATTGCATGCGGGGATAAAGGAACAAAAAAGTTAGTATTGGGTGTATGCTACAGGCCACCTGGTATTAATGTATCTGATGAGGAATTGTTTCTGAAGCAAATTGAAAGAGCAGCAGGAGTAGGTGCCATAGTAGTGATGGGAGATTTTAACTATCCAGAGGTAAACTGGAAAAATGTTTCATGTGATACTGGTAGGGGTAATATGTTTTTAAACACACTAAATGATAACTACTTAGTTCAACTAATTGAGGAACCTACCAGGTACAATGCAATCTTAGACCTGTTATTATCAAACAATGGGGAATTGGTATCAGGTATTATAGTAGGGGAACCCATAGGAAACAGTGACCACAATATGGTCACATTCAATATCAGTTTTCATAAACAGTCCTATACTGGCTCAACTAGGACTCTAAACTTTAGCAAAGACAACTTTGTAATGATGAGTGTATTTTTCAGGGATATTGAATGGGAAGGTTTGTTTCTAGGAAAAAATACTATGGAGAAATGGGATGTATTAAAATCCCCGCTAGCTAAAAATACTCTCAGATTTATTCCTACGAGCAGCAAGAAAAGGAATAAAAATCATAAACCGATGTGGCTTAACAAAAAGATAAAGGAACTTACGGGCAAGAAAAGGCGAGCATTTAAAAAATACAAATCCGACGGGAAAGCTGAGTCATTTCAGCACTATAAGGACTGTAACAAAATAAGCAAAAAAGAAAACGGCTAAAGTAGAAACTGAAAAACTAGTAGCAAAGGAAAGCAAAGTGAATCCCAAAAAAATATTTAAATACATTAATAGCAAGAAATGAAAGAAGGAGAGTATAGGCCCTTTAAAAGACAAGTTGGGAGACTTAAGCAAAAATGATAATGACATAGCGGACACACTAAATGAGTTTTTTTCAACAGTATTTACTAGAGAGGACCCAATTCAGGGACTAACACACAATCTCAATAATGAGAATATCCCACTGATAGGTACTTATTTAAGCGAGGAGGTAGTCTGTGACTGATTAAAACATTTAAAGAATAACAAATCACCGGGTCCCGATGGAATTCACCCTAGGGTTCTAATGGAGCTTCACTCTGAACTTGCAAAAACGCTATTTTTGATCTTTAAGGATTCAGTTATATCAGGTATGGTTCCCAAAGACTGGTGTATAGCGGAAGAAGTGCCTATATTCAAAAAGGGAAGTAAAGCTGAACCAGGTAATTGTAGACCAGTTAGTCTTACATCTATAGCGGGGAAAGTATTGGAAGGTATTCTAAGGGATAGTATTCAGAAGTTCCTTGAAGCCAATAAGGTCATTAAAAGGAATCAACATGGATTTGTGAAGGACAGATCCTGTCAAATCAACTTACTTGGCATTTATGAAACAGTAAGTGCAAACCTCGATCAGGGTAAAGAGATGGATGTAATCTTTTTAGACTTTGCCAAAGCTTTCGACACTGTACCACACATGCAACTTATCTATATGCTACAAGAAATAGGGCTAGGAAGCACAATATGCACTTGGGTAAGAAATTGGTTAGATAATAGGGAGCGGCGCATTGTGGTTAATGTATCTTTTTCGAATTGGACTGAAGTGCTAAGTGGTGTGCCACAAGGCTCGGTATTAGGACCGCTATTGTTCAACATTTTCATTAACGACCTAACAGAAGGTCTAGAGAGCATGGTGTCAATTTTTGCAGATGATACCAAATTGTGTAAGACTATAAATACGGAGGAGGATGCTGAGTCACTTCAGAATGACTTAGTTAACTTAGAAGCATGGGCAGCCAAATGGAGAATGCGCTTCAATACAGACAAGTGTAAGGTAATGCAATGTGGTAACAAGAACAAAAATAACACCTACATACTAAATGGGGTAAAATTAGGGGATTCTGTACTGGAAAAGGACTTAGGTGTTCTCATAGATAGCAAACTAAGCAGCAGTACCCAAAGTAGGATTGCAGCAAAGAAGGCTAATAAGATATTAGCATGCATAAAACGGGGAATTGATGCAAAGGACGAGAGTGTTATGCTCCCATTATATAAATCACTAGTGAGGCCACACCTTGAATACTGTGTACAATTCTGGGCACCATACTACAAAAAGGATATCCTGGAGCTAGAAAAGGTTCAGAGGCGGGCAACCAAACTAATTAAGGGCATGGAGACGCTGGAATACGAGGAAAGGCTTGCAAGACTAGGCATGTTTACACTGGAAAAGAGGAGACTAAGAGGGGACATGATCAACATCTACAAATATATAAGGGGACAATACACAGTGCTTGCGCTGGACATGATTTTGGTTAGCTCAACACAGGACTCGTGGACACTCGCTCAGGTTAGAGGAGAGGAGATTCCGCACAATATGGCGTAAAGGCTTTTTCACTGTAAGGAAAATACATGTTTGGAATTCCCTGCCTGAGGGAGTTGTTATGGTGGAATCAGTCAACACTTTTAAGAATGGGTTAGATAAATTCCTAATGGATAAAGATATCCAGGGTTATGGTGCATAGTCACGCACTATAGTTACTATAAAAAGAGGGATAAAACGCAACGGCTGACATCAGCATCAGTCAAAATTTTAGACCAAAATAATCCTGCATAGGAGACCACAAATAGGTTGAACTCAAAGGACAATTGTATTTTTTTCAACCTTAGATACTATGTTACTATGTTACTATGTTACCTCATTGCACCTCTTTTACTTCTTTGCATGATGTGCTGTTTGGGGCCTTGTTTTTTTAAGTACCATCCTGTCTGCCACTGCTGTGCCACTCTTAAATGGGCCAGGTGTTTGTGATGCACACTTGTGTCGCTTAGCTTAGTCATACAGCTGCCTCATTGCACCTCTTTTACTTCTTTGCATGATGTGCTGTTGAGGCCTAGTTTTTGAAAAGTGCCATCCTGTCTGCACTGCAGTGCCACTCCTAGATGGGCCAGGTGTTTGTGCCGCACACTTGTGTTGCTTAGCTTAGTCATACAGCTACCTCATTGCACCTCTTTTTCTTCTTTGCATGAAGTGCTGTTTGGGGCCTATTTTATAAATTTGCCATCCTATCTGCCACTGCAGTGCCACTCCTAGATGGGCAAGGTGTTTGTGACGCACACTTGTGTCGCTTAGCTTAGTCATTCAGATACCTCATTGCACCTCTTTTACTTTTTAACATGATGTGCTGTTTGGGGCCTTGTTTTTGAAAAGTGCCATCATGTCTGCAACTGCAGTGCCACTCCTAGATGGGCCAGGTGTTTGTGCCGTCCACTTGTGTCGCTTAGCTTTGTCATCCAGCTACCTTGGTGCAACCTTTTGGACAAAAAACAATATTGCGTGGTGTGAGATGTTCAGAATAGACTGGAAATTAGTGGAAATGAATGTTATTGAGGTTAATAATACCGTAGGATCAAAATTACTCCCAAATTCTGTGATTTTAGCTGTTTTTGTGTTTTTTTAAAAATCATCCAGATCCAAAACCAAAATCAAAACCCGAAAGGGTGGTTTTGGCAAAGCCAATCCAGATCCAATACACAAAAAGCCAATCCAGATCAAAACCAAAACACAAAACACGAAAAGTGTCCGCCGCACATCTCTAGTGATAATCTCATTCTTACAGCTGAGAAAAGATTACAGAAATGTTTCAGATAAATAGAATTCATATAGAGATATTGTGTAATTACTGTCTGTGTGTAATATATCTGGAACTGTATTGTGAGTTGCTGGTGAAACTTATCCCTGTTAGAAGCTACAGACACCAGGTCCAAGTGAGCAATACCAGAAGAAATAAAGTATAACATTCAGCCAGGGGATCAATCTTCCTAATACCTTCCTAATACTTACCTGTAAATTGTTAAAATCCATGATACCAACTCCTGGGTGTCACATTAAAGCTTTACTGTCTACAGTGAGTGTGTCCTGTCTTTGTTTTAATATTTCTTTTACAGTGGAAATATAGGTACCAGTGAGTCCATAATGCCTAGCATGCTGGTACTTGTCATTCTCCACATGCAATAAATTCAGCACCCAACGCCCAGTGGTCCCGGTGATAGCCCTGGACTTCAGCCCAGTACTTGGGTGCCCTGGAGAGGGGAGACCCTTTTATTTGGGTGTCCCCACTTCCCCAGTAATCCCTGGGCTAACTATTTAGGGTGGAAAATGCTTTGGCCAGGGGACTTCATAAAGTGTGTACCCTGGCTGTGGTATTACCCCCTGCTAGTGGAGTCCAGTGCTGGTTCTAAAAGTACAGGGGACCCCTACTAATTTTGTTCCCTGTATTTTTAGAACCAGGGCTGGCTCCAAGAGCCCAGTGCTGTTTCATTAAATGCAGGGGAACCCTATGCATTCCCCCTCCCGGCATTTTTTGAACCAGTGCCAACTCCAAAGAGCCTGGGGCTGATTATTTTTGTTGAGGGGGGCCCACACCATTTTTTCCCAGATTTTTTAACTCTTTCAGAAGTTTTACACACATAAGCATACATGAATCTCCCTGATTTGTGCATGCTTCTGTTAAACTTGCCTATCTGAAGTAGATCTATGATTTTGCAAGCTTTTAACTAGTTCTGTGCCAGTTTACAACTCGCATTCTATTACATTGTGCGAGTTGTATATTTTAAATGGGGAAATATCTGGATGCGAGGAGTAGTAGTGGAAATGTAAGTTACATGCGGGTTTGCATGTTCTCACAGCCTATTACATGTGTCAGTTCTGAAAATCTGCAAGTTTAGCATTACACTTGTATCTTTTTAGAACTCACAACATATTACAGGTAGCTCCCTGTCTGTGTTAATCTATAAGTATAAACAGTGCTCAAAGTTCCTTGAGTCTCTGCCTCCCCCTGGAATGCCCTTAAGCAAAGCACAGTGCTAAGTGCACTGTTCAGGCTGCTACTGGGACTGCTGGTTCCATGTGCCCCAACTTTGATCCAGTGCCACTGAGGTACTATCTAACATAAGGAGCAAATGCAGTTTTGGCACCATACTGGGCTTCTTCCTGTTTCCTGTGCTGGAGATCTGCACTGGGAAAGATAATGTTACATTAGCACCACTCACCTCTGACATAATCTCCATCCAGACTAATCACACCTACTGCCCTGTACATCTTCCACTCATCATTATCAGCCTGCAGGGATGCCATCAGAAATGATGGTGAAGAGGAATGACAAAATGGACAGGGCCTCCTTTGGGGTGGAGCTGTGGATAATGTAGGTGGAGCTACAGTGGGATGGGGCATCAATTAGTGCATAAACCAGTTTTAAAAAATGGCAAAGTTTGGGCTGTGGGCATGGGTGTGTTAATATAACGTCAATCTATCATATAAATTATATGATACCCTAGTCCTGCCTCAGCCACTACAGTATGATACATTAATTCCTTCATGGCAGCTCCACCACACACACACACACACACACACACACACACACACACACACACACACAAATACCCCCCCGACCACCTCCCTCTAACACACAAATATCCATCCCTGCCCCAGCCACCTCCCTCTAACATATATATACCCAGCCACATCCCTCTCCAACACATAGCTCAGCCACCTACCTCTCACACATATATACCTGGCCCTGCTCCATCTACCTCCTGCTCACACACATATACCACTGCCACCCACCTCTCACACACATATACCATAATCACCCACCTCTGGTACATATACCCCAGCCACCTCCCTCTCTCACACATATACCGCAGTCACCAACCTCTCACACATATAGACACCTTCAGTCTGTTCCCTTTCAGCACCTGGCCTTTCACTCCTATACAATAACCTTTTTATGCTCTGAATAATTGCCCTTTTCCCACCAAACAGGGGGCACATTGAGGCATATAATGTGAACTGGGGACAATACATGGCATACAATGTGGATATCGGAGTATCGGACACAGTGTGCCATATAATGTTAACTGGGGTTCAGTATGAACTTGTGACACACTGTGGCATACAATGTTAACTGTGAACACAGTGTGGCATGCAATGTGAACAGAGGGGCACAGTAAGACATACAATGTAAAAAAGGGACTACTGTGTGGCATATATTATACTCATTTTGCTTCTGTTAAATTAAGAAAACTCTTATAATATAATCAATGTTTGTATTTTGGACTAAACAAACTTTGTATTTTTCCTTATTTTAACATTGTGCTTACCTGGGAGTGATGATGGTACCAAAACATGACAGGGCCATACATTTCTGTTGCAGGCCTGCTACACACATGCAGATTTGTTTTAACAAATTTAGTTAGTTTCTACAAGATTAGCAGTAATGCAAATAAATAAACAAAACATGATAATAAACTGATTAGTTGATCAGGCTGAATGAATAACAATTTCATACAATAAAAGTTCTCTAAGAAGCTATTGGCTGGCTTGGCAACTTTCCCACTTAACAGTTTTGTTTCCCTTTTACAGAGAACTCTGACCACAATGAGGAATACTGTTTCCACTTACATAATGTTTTTCCTGAGTACAGTGCAATTTGATTCTGCCCAGGAAAACATTTTCCTTGTAAATTTACTTTTTTTTTTTTCAAGCTTTTTCCCACTTTACTTGGCTTGCTAGCTTTTATGTTATATATTTACCACATAATTGTGAGCACAGGGGAATATAACAGACATAGACCAGCAAACATGGAGATTTGAAAGTTGAAATAAAGCTTGGAAGAGAAAGGTTTGCACTACAGTATATATTGAAATCAAGCTGAACAGCCAAACATTTAATCAAGTTGTCATTATCCAATGGTCAGGCCCGGCGACAGGGGGGGTCTAAAGGGTTTAGGGGGGCCTCTGAAGATCACGGCACAAAAAATATGTTGCCATTCCTAATTATAAAGTTTACCATTTTGAGCTGGCCTAAAAAAAAAAAAAAATGTAACAGATGCAACACAAGCAGTGGTGTATTTAATGGATGCCAAAATCTGCAACCAGTCATCAGATATAAAACAAAGGTCCAATTCCCAATTAGTTTTAAGAGTTGCTAATAATCCACAAGTAATGGGCATGAAGACTACCACATATAGGGGAGATGTGACTCCAAGTGGCTATGGTCTGAACCATGGATTTAACTGGTGATGGAGACAATACCAGAGGGGGGGGGGGGGGGGGAGACCCACCAAATTGAGCTTGTAAAGTGCTCTGAAATTGCAAGTACTTATAGAAAGCTATGTTAGAAAACCCAAATTCTTCCTGAAGATGAGTAAATAATTTAAGGACTACCTTCCTATAAGTTTGGGCCAAGGAGAGAGTTTAAGCAGTTCAGGGTAGGTAGGATTAAATCATAAGGGGGAACCTTCATCTGTACCAGACCAATCAAACAGAGTGTGAGCAAAATGCCATACCATATGAGCCTGACAAAGAAGTTAAGTTAAATACTGTAAGGCCAACGAGTAGAAACTAGAAGTGAGAGAGGGGACCCCATTGGCTCAGACAAAAATACAAAGTATGTTCTCCACCAACCGATTCCAACCCACCAAATACACCAATTGAGAGGCCATATGTAACACCCAGGGTTGGTGGGTGTCTAAGAGGTTGGAAGAGTTGTTCGGTGGCTTTGTGATAGACCATTTCCCTAAGATGTTTTCCACCATACCGTGTTCGTTGTATCTGGTGCAGAGAGGTAGGATAGATTGAAACACTACAGTGATTCACTAACAGCAATCTCCAACAGGAAATTTCTTTATTGGGCCACAAAGACTTGTGGATTAAAGATGGTAATCAGATGATAATAATTGGATAATTAAAATAATGCTAATAGAAGAAAATGATTACAAGGGTTGAAGGTTACAAGAAGATCACATTTAGCTACAGCTCACAATACACTGGGACATTTAATGATTTAATGGTTTCAATCTAATCACAGATATATGCATAGTCCAAAAAAAAGATACAAGAAAAACAATGAAGAACGTGATTAAGAATAAAAAAATTCTGTATCAATTGCTACTTTTCTAAAAATCCATGATACTCAAAAATGTCCCAGTCTTAACTGGTGATATACATTGGAGCTCATAGATCCTACAGCGCCACAGTATTGCAATGGGGCTGTGGTATAACTGGACTTGTTTCACAAGGGATGGAGATCCTACAGTGCCTCAGTGTTGCAATGGGGAGTGTGCACTCTTAGAAGAAAGATTGATCCTAAGTTTAAGTTGGTAAATGTCATTGTGCTACAATGTTGCATAAGGATATAAGAACATAAGGAGTTAACAAAGGTGTCTTAGAGTCTCTAACAAGCAACTGTCTCTGTAGTAATTATCTCTTGGAATGAATAACTCAGTCTTTCACTGTCTAAAACACTCAATGTCTCTACAAAGTTCTTTTCACAAGTAATGTCTCTGTACTGGTTAACACTGTGTTTACACAGGGGTTCACTCTGCATGATTCACAGTTAAGGGTCTGGTATCAGCTCTTTTCTCCATGCTGTCATGAGTAGTATGTGTGTGACAATGGACAATAGGGCTTAGCACTCACCCTTTTGCAGTTCACAATACCAAACAGTCTATGTTACTCATTCCAAACCGCACAGGGTATTCCACTCTCTCATTGGATCTCTCAGTGGTTTTAGCTCTTCCAAGATGGCGGCATCATCCGTGCCTCTGCATAGGCCTGGTAGTCATCTCACACCCACTCTTTCAGTACTCCACACTTACGGAAGCACCCTGCTGCTTCAGCTCTGCAGCCCTGATCTGCACCTCACAGCATGCACACCAAATCAGCTCTCCTGCTCCGCTCCTCAACACACATCCAGCTCCTTCAATTGCCTCGCTCCAACAACAACAACAACAACAATGTCACCACCCTCTTCTTCCCACAAGGCTCTACTTGTTCTCTCCTCTACTGTCCAATAAGCTCCTGCCAACTCACAAACAGGACACATGACCTGACTCTGGTCTGTCCTTTAACCAAATGAATCTGCCAAATAAATCATCAGGTTGCAAACACTGTCATTTATATTTAAAGGGGTATACACAATTTCTCCGGGGTGCCACACATGTAGTACCAATGAAGATTGGGAAAGCCCAAGCTCCCGGAATCCTTAGATTTAAATAAAGTTTTAGGGGCCATCTGAGCAGATCTATCTTCCCATATAAAAGAGGAAAGAACACTCTCAATCCCAGAGAAAACATTTTTAGGGATTTACACTGGAGAATGCTGGAGGAGATACAAAGATTGAGGCTTGAATAACATTTAAAAACTGTTTATTCATCCCATAACAATTAAAGACTCTTAAAGTTGGAAGTAATAGGTTCTCTTTTGGGAAACATAGTGTGAAGGTTTAGCTGAATCCAGACTCCCATATTTAGAGTCCATTGAAGTGGACAGGACAGGAAAACTAACAAAGACAACCAGAAACAATGAAAACATTAGATTTATTCCAGTTAAAAAGCAAAGTAGAAAAGCCACCAAACACATTAACCAGTATTCAAATACCTACCAGCTTCTGCCTGAAACAAAACCATGTTGTCTGTATACACAGCTATAACATTCTCCACCACCCCAGCCCCATGGTCACATATATCAGGAACAGTACACAGAAGGCACACCAAAGGCTCAATAGCGAATGCAAACAGGGCAGGAGAAAGAGGAAAACCCAGCCTGGTTCCCCTAGCAAAGGAAAATGGAGCCATAGTGTATGCATTTACTGAAATTGAGGCTGCTTGGGAAAAATACAACAACTGAATTCAACAAATTAATTGACGTCCAAAGTCAAATTTAAGCAGAACCTCCCATTAATAGCCTCATTAAACCAAATTGAAGACCTTGGCGGCATCCAAGGACACCACCACAGCCCCAGGCTCAACCATTTTACTCCTCTGCAAATGCTAAAATAATTTGCGAAGATTCTGTACTGTAGAATTCTCCAGCATAAAACTTGTATGGCGGTAATTACAGAATTCAATCACCCATCTAATATTTTAGCAAAGACTTTAATATCAGTAGACAAAAGGGATATTGGATGATATGACTCTGGTAGAGTAGAGTCTGTACTCGGCTTAGCAAGCACTATAATAATGGCCTCAGACATGAATGGAGAAAGAGAGCCCCCTTTCTAAAGAGCATTAAAAGTATGCAGTAATTGTAGGTAAAAAAAAATCTTGACATTTTATATACATCTCCACATAAATCCTGTCACACCCAGGAGCCTTAGAAGCAGGACATGAGGAAACTGTGTAATCCAATTCCTCCAGCATGAATGGAGCTTCTACGAAGTCAATAGCTTCCTGAGAAAGGCATAGAAATGTAACCTGAGCCAAAGAGTCCTGAAGGGGTGTAGTATGGTATGCCGGCTGTCGGGGTCCCGGTGCACAGCATACCAGTGCCGGAATCCCGACCACCAGCATACCAACAGCATAGCGAGTGCAAATGTGCCCCTTGTGGGCTAGCTGTGCTCACCACGCTGCGGGCACGGTGGCGCGCTAAGCATGCCATGCTATCAATTCTCCCTCCAGGGGGGTCGTGGATCCCCAAGAGGGAGAAATGGTGTTGGTATGCCAGCTGTCAGGATTCCTGCACCAGTATACTGTGCACTGGGACCTCGACAGCTGAAAAACTGAAGACCACCCATCCTGAAAATGTGAGGCAGTATAGGAGACCATAGAAGCATACAAATTAGAACAATACTGGAAAACACCTCAGCAATATTAGCCCTAGAGTGACAGGGAACCTGATGCATGTTAAGAATAAATAAAATAGACCTACTATCCAGGGACATGCAGAGAGGTGATTGGCTAAGGGGAGGAATAGGCTAGTACCAGAGACAGATTTACACACAATATATAAGCCCAAGGGTTCATCTGG